>NC_036453.1:18708621-19009530 GCF_002775205.1 Xiphophorus maculatus | reverse complement strand
ATGCTACGGGTAGATATCAATAAATCACATCAAAAATTCATTTTAGAAATTAAATTTGAAGAATAAACTATTCACATTTAAAGTGATTGGATAATTCTGGCTTCCAGCTAATGAAAATCCTTCGAAATCTGGCCATTGAAAATGTATTTTTCAAATGTAGATAGTTTATTAGGGACTCAGAATTATGGGAAAGACAACTAAACTTACAGTTGATAGTCCTCAACCTTCACAAGGAGGGGGAAAAACTAATTGCTACAGAACCAAAATATCTAGGCAGTGATGCAAGCAAGCAAGCATTTAATGGAACGTTGACTGGATTTAAGCTTTTGGTATAAAATGGGGGGAAAAAAGGGCACACAAGCTGCTTAGAAAGGTTTGTAATGCAGGGCCCACACAGGACTTGGTCTACACCTGCTGAATTTCTTGTGTGAAGTCGCTCTAGAAACCACAGAACTTCAGAAGTTTCTGGTGTCGGTCCACTGAGTTCATCAAGTCCAAAGCAGCTCTGTACCAGGAATTCTCGCTGCTGACAAGCTTTATTAATTTAATTTTCCGGCAGCGCTCGATATCTGCCATCACTACCAAAAAGTACCAATACCAGTTTTACCATGGCATTGCTATGGCGTAGTTGACTGGCCAAGAAACTGAAACACCGCAGAGGACCTATGAAGTATAACTGAGAGGAAAAGAGGAGGAAACACGAGGTCGCATAACGCAGATCAGCTGAAGGTTTCTTTTAAAGCAACCTGGGCTTTTGTTTACACCTGATCAGAGCTGATCACTTCTGTCCCATCTCCCCTTACTGGAGTAGTTCATGCAAATGGAGCCTTGATCAATAAACTGCACATGGTAATACTTTAATAGGCCAACACATCTGTGATAAAAATGTGTTTTAAGTAAGATTCTACTTTAAGGAAACTATTTTGTCTTTTCATTAGCTGCAAGCCATAATTCATGAAGATAGAAATAAATTCTTAAAATGAATCACTTTGTGTACAATACATCTAAATAATATACAAATTTTACTTTTTGAATGGAATTATAGAAATAAATTCTATCTTTAATTGACATTCTTAGTTATTTAACAGGATTGACTTTTTCTACCTGTTTGACTAGAGTATCGTCTGCAGCTGTGAGTGTTTGCCGCAGTCTCTCCCCTCCTGTGTTGCGGCAACAAGCTCTTTCACCAGACTGCAGATCCACTCCCAGCTTCTGCAGGTCCAGTCGGAGTTGGCGCAGGTTCTGTTGAGGAAGAAGAAAAAGAGAATATTTTTGGTCTCTGCTAGAGGGAAGGGGATTACTAGCAGCTAAAAGAAAAAGTTCCTTTGAGGTGATGGAGCTGGAACTGACCCGCTGACCCTCCTGCAGCTTGCGATCCGCTGCGGTGGTGAGGGCGCCGGCCGAACCCGGCACATCCAGCTTCATCCTCAGCTTCACCAGGTCTGCACAGGCAAACAGAGCAACACGCTCAATGGCTGCTAATAACAACCTTACATAAACACCTGACTGAAGCGTCACTGCAGTCGGACTGTACCCTGGGTCTTGGTGAGAAGCTCAGCGCGACACTGATCGAGTTCAACACGTAGTCGGTTCAGCTCAGTCTGAAACGAGAGGCGGAGAGAGCGCCGAGGCCCCTCTGACTCTACGGGTGGTGTTGTCATGGAGACGCCATCTTCCTTCTGCTTTTTGTCAAGGGCAGCAGCCAAAGCTTCAATTTCCTCATCACGCTCCTATGAAACAAACCAAGCATACATGCTTGACCTTCAGAAGTTACCTGGTTACAGTACTGATAGAAATAGCAATGTTTTCCTGAGACCTTCACAAACCTACCTCTGTGAGCTTTAATATTTTGGAAAGTAAAAAGATGCAATCATATTCAAAAAAATTAGAATATGTGTTCCGAAAAGGCTCATTTGTTTTTGGTGAAACAATGTGAAAATGTTCAAGGACAACATTTTACAGTGTCTAAAGGCACAGCAAGATAAATCTTACCTTCAGCTCCTGGCGGTAGAATTTCTTCAGATGTTCCTGCAGGATACATATTTTGTTCTCATACCTCTCTTCGATCAGAGCAGTCTGAGCCTCCAAGGTCTCACTGTTTGACAGGAAGACGCAACAATTCATCATCCACGTCCATCACATTCCAGTTCAGCATTTCTTTCTTTATCTTAATGTTACTGTGTCATGTAAGCCAAATCCATTCTTGTGACAAAGAATTAACCGTTAAAAGTAACAATGAGTACACCTCAGCTCACTGAATCTGACAAACTAGTAAGTTTAGCTACAACATTCCACATTTAATTTGTGAGATCTGGATTAATTTATCCTACATTAAATAGTTGTGGGGTGCTTTCATTTTGTTACATTTTTAACAAAAAAGTCATACCCAAGCCTGAGAGCCAAGGGCCAGTTTAAACCCCTAATCTAAGAGGATCTAGAGGACCAAAAGTTGTGTCGATTATTTTGAATATTACAATTTTTATTTGGGTTTTGTCGATAACTCAAAAACCCAAAACCATCGATGATTTGAACAAAAGTTCAGATACGGAAAATTGAAAATAAGGGATGTCACTTGCACAAAAAATTGCTGAAAAAAAGCCAGTTTTCATAATTAATATATATACTGTATATATATATATTTTAGACAGACAAAGGAGTCTTTTATACTCCGTGTAGTGAAATGGTTTTAAAAACAGTGTTGTTACAAGACAGTGTTGGTACTTGAAAATAATTGCTTATTTTTCAAGGGTCTGTAGCGCACATGTGTCAAACTCAGGCCTACTAGCCAAATTTGGCCAACAATGTAATTATATTTGGCCCAAAAGATCAATGCCTATTAGAGCTGGCCTACTGACAGACAAAGCACACACACACACACATCATATCGCACAATATAATAAATTCCATGATAATCTGTTGTTGCATTGTCATGTCAGTCAGAACCCACAACCCCCCTCTCCTGTTGACATTCATTAGCGACCTCATGCTACCAGTCACATCTAGCCAAACAAAAAGCTAAAAAACCTTTTCATAATTTTCATAATGTTAAAGGGCAGATCTGTTGGACTTGTGTGCTGAACCAACACAGATATAAACAAACAATAAAAAAATTGTTTTTTAAAATCAGTTTGCCATGGAAGTTCGACCAAGCCTTTAATTTTAATCTACAGTGTAGATTGACACTCATGCTGTAAAGTATTACAACTCAAACTAAATTCTGTAATAGATGAAGCCTACATACGTGAATCCCTCTTGCATTGATGTGATGACTTCCATCATTTCAGAGACGACCTGCTCTCTCACATTAGCCTCCAGGACTATTTTTTCTTCCCGCTGGCGAAGCACTTCTCTCTTCAGGATGTCGATGGCCTGCAGTAGAGACTATAAAACAAACACAGTTGGATGCCAGATTAGTGAAATGTTCCAGATTTTAAATGTGTGAAGATACTTTAGAGATTTTACTTTCAAATTGCACTAAAATTAAAACAACTGGTTTATGGATTTCCAAAGCTGCTGCAATCAAGCACTCTTAAATCTATCACCAACTTAAAAACAAAGCAGGTAATTAAAATAACGTATTTTTTGAACTAAAAATATATTAAAAATATAATCATTTTAAAAAAATGTATTCAATTTTCTCATTGCCAAGCTTAAAAGTACTTGTCACAATTTGGAAAAAATTGTGCCATAACGAAAATGAAAATCTGAAATTGTATAACATATCTATAGATCTTTAAAAGTGTTTTTCTTTTTCTTTTTTTACAAGTCCATCTTCTGGGTTAATGGTAGACTTTCCTTGAAGTGAGGGTTGCTGAACAGCTAACCTAGTTATTCATTCACCAGATTCTTCACACAATCAATTAATAATCAGGATAATGAATAATCATTTAATGAAGTTTGTTACATTGTGCTCCATTCTTTAGTTGTTAAAAAATAGAGCAACTAGTTCTCTATTAAAAGCTTTTTTTGGCAATATTTTAACCATAATTCACTTAGATGGGTTTGCTTTGCTAAACATGGAATATTTACCCCATCCAAAAGAATAAGAGCGATGACGAACAGTACCTCCGTATTCAACAAGGTGATATCTCCATCCTCTTCATCACTTTCATCCTCTTCCTCCTCTATCACTGTGCTTTCACTGCCATGTGCTGCAGGGTCTCGGAGCAGAGAGAGGATGTAGGCCACTCTGGTCTTAGTGGACGGGCCATGGAGAAGCTGGAATTACACAGATCTTAGCCAATTCATTTCAGATAAACAGAAGATCATTGCAAATCTTTTGTTTCCAGCCCGGTGCAGCTTGAATAAAGTGCAGAGAGATCAACACCTTATAGAAAATGTTGCTTCTTGCATCTCTGCCTTTCCTCTGAGTTCATTTCCAAACTCACAAGTTGCAAAGCAACGCAACTTTGAGTCTTCACTCAGTAGCTTCCACAACACAGAATTATCATCAGTGAGATCAGGTAGAGTTTAGCGTTGAGCATTCACTGATCAGAAAAAGATCCAGTTTGGTAGTTTCCAGCTTGCACCACCAGAAAGTGCCAATGAAGCCAAAAATCTCCTCCTCTTTCTTTCACATTCTTCTTGAATGTAGAGCCAAACATGCATCTCAGAAATTTGATAGTAAGAGATTTTTTTTATCACCTGTGTAGCTATAGCAGAGAACTTGAGTGCCTGAAGGGTCTCATCATAAATGGAGGTGCATGGATTGATGTTGACCACCATGCAGGAGATTCCTCTGCCACAGAAGAAGCCCTGCAGGACCCGGGTCAGTTTGCTGTCCCTGAAAGGAACCATCAGAGGGGGCCTGGACCTGGCAACGCATTTTAGATTCACACTGACGTCAAACACATGCTTTCGTTCTGTCGCTTGTATTTTGCCTCTTTCAATAGCGTCGTACTTATTGTTTTGGTTGTGCCTCAAAGCAGCGATGCAGCGTCCCAGCGTAAGGAGGGAGGTGTTGATGTTGTTGGCCTCCTTCATCCTCTCACCATTACGCTGCTCTTTACAGCGTTCCGACCCGGCCAGATCGCACACAGTCAGCCTGCGAACGAGGCAACACTTAGTTTTACTACCTCAAAAAAGCTAAAAACAATCATTTAAAAATAAAATCAGTTAAAACATACTCGCTGATGTGCATGACCTGGCCTGTACTGGCTTCTGGGTGAACATGAAGGACACGGATGGAGAAGATGCTGTGGCTAATGATACGAGGAAAAACAAACAAACAAAAAAAATAAACATCAAATGCAATTCAAATACATTTATTTTGGAAACATTTCAAGAGGAAACTTCAAGAAAGAAAAGTGTAACAGGCTCCAACCTCCTGCTGGAGTTGTGGTTTAGGTGAGTGCTGGCAAAGCTTTGGTTACGCCGCCCTGCCTTCAGGATCCTCCAGGCCTCCTCAGCGCTGCGAATCTGAATCCAAGTGAGATCTGATATGGCAAAAAAGGAAAACAGACAATTATTACCGTACTTCATAAAAAAATACTTCAAAGATATTATTGTGAATAAACGAGAATGACCTTTGACGTAAGGGTTGCCCTGCTTGTCATCACTGAGCCGCAGAGTAACTCTTTTTCGGGGCTGCTGGGAGGGCGAAGCATCCAGCAGATCATACAGGAACTCATTGTAGATCTCATAGAAGGAGACCCAGACGGAAAACTGCACCCCCTCCTCCAGGTCACAGCCTCCACTGAGTGACAGACTGTCGGGGTCCAGACACACGCTGTCCGTTTCTGTAAACGGATGGGGAAGAATTTATCAGTTATCCTATCCAGTGGATCAAAAACAGCTGATTCTGCAGGTACGTTAATATCATAGTTTACGGTTTTATTATTTCATACTTCTACGTTTTTCCATTACAATTGATGAGAAAAAAAAATCTCCAGGAGTCTCATGAAAGAAAATAGCTACAAGGTATCATTTTATGTCCAACCTTCAAGCTGAGTGGCAGTGTGTGTGGTGGAAGAAAGCCCTCCAATGCCACTGTCCCAGGCTGTAGTGGTACCAGCGCGACGAGAAGTTTGATTTTCATCCTGTAACATATCAGTATGGTTTGAGTTAAAATCTGCAAAACCCTTTTCATTAATCTAATACAATAATTTAAACAGCTGCAGATCAGAGACTGGAAATGATTTGAAAACATTAAAAGAATAACAGAGTTGTGAGTGTAAACTATGACACAGAATCAGTGCAAACTATTTATGTTGGTTTGTAAAAAAGACAGATAATTCCCTTTGAATGGAGTGGAATAGTGAAACTTTAGCCTTTAATTTGAATACAACCGATCAGTGGGGAACAGAGCTATACACAAAATCTCCAATGCAAAGATATAATGTAAAATAAAACTGTAGCATCTTGTTATTTATAATTCATATTTTTACATTTTTAAAGTTCAAAGGAAGTGCTAAATAATGATCTATGACACTGTTTCTCTAAGCTACTCTTCAAAATGGAAAAGACCTAACATGTCATTCAAGTAAGGCAAACATGTTTATTTTCATAAGTCAAGAAATGCATTCAAGAAGAAAATAGCTACTCTCCTTAATCTGCTCATATCTACAGTAATTAAAAATATTTTTAAACAATTGGAACTGCGACAAAAGAGGCAGGACAAAGACCCATGTTTTTCTTACAAAAAATTTTAAAGAGATAAAAAATAAATGGACAGAAAACACCACAGTTTCTAGTCTACAACCATGACACTGCAGTAAAAGACATTTCCTTAAAGTTTAATTTTTCCAGGAGTGCAAATCTTTCTTATTTGACAGAAACTTTATTACCATGCTGATAGGGCGGCTTTTACCTCTTTGAGGAGGGAGTTTCTTCGGATTTCTTCCGTCTTGATCTCACTATTGTCCAGCTGCCTGACATCCTGATACATGACGGGCTTCAGGTCCATCGCACCATAGAGACGACCCTGCAGCTTCCTGAACAGAGACACCAACGCCCGTGGCAACAGGCCTGCCTCTCGACCATTGCCTAAAGGGGAAGGTTTCACATACACAGTTTACCTTTAAGCCATTTAACCAAAAGCCCAATACGACACAACTACAAGAGGTAATGTACCTTGAATGGTGTAAGTCTTTCCAGAGTTCGTGACACCGTAAGTGTAGAGAAGCCTGTTTTCTCCTTTGAGAACATCGTTCACCATTTTCTTCATTGTACCTTCATAGATCTGCTGCTGAGTCGTATCCGGACCAAATATCTAGGAAAGAAAATAAATGGAAAAACATTTAGATTTGCTACTTTCTAAATAACAGATATGTTATCATGAGGTCTTTCTTCCATATAATTTTTTTGTGTATTACTTAGGCCAAAAAGAACACTGTTTAATCTCAGCTTCTTGTTTTTCAAGTTAACCTGATTTTACTCTCTCAAAGTTAAGCTTAAGAAGAGCAAGCAAACCTACAACTCTCCTACCTTCGAGAAACTGAACTTGTGAATGCTCTGGGTGATGCCTCTTTCTGCCGTCCTCATGTTCTGAGACTCATATGGAGCTTTAAGCAGCAATGTCTCCTCATCCTGGATCGCCACACAGCCCTAGAAGAGAAGAGAGAAAAGAAAAGAAGTGACTATCGGTTATTCACAAGCAATACGGGTGCATTTCAGAAAACTCAAATGCTAATAGTTTCAAACAAAAGACTTTCCAACCTGCTCTTGTCCTTTTTCTGAGTCAGTCAGCGGGCGAATGCGCAGAAAAACTTTCACCCTTTCCGAGGTCCCCTCATCAGAGCTGCCAGGTTTCGCAGCAACTTTCTACATGAAAAAATAAGACTGAATAATTTGCTGCTTTGGCTTTTCCATTAGGACAAATATTAGATCAAGTTAAAATAGACAAAGATAAAAATAACAGGCTTGCTTTAACATTTGTTGATATATTGGTACAGCTTAACCAACATATCACTGTGTTTTTTGTAACACAGTGACAAAAAAAGGGAAGAAAAAAAATAAGGGCAGCATGTTTTTGTTGAGTCTCACCAGCTGTGTAATGGTCGGCCTGGTTTCGAGCCCGGGGGAAATAACAGAGACCTCAGGCAGACGTGGTCTGGTCATTCCTCCGTGCTCTGCTGCTGTGGACTCAAACACAGCCAGATCCTCTTCATCATCAGAGTGACATCCATACGGGGAAGACAAAGACAGCGCCATGCTTTCCTGCAACAGCAAATCATCATGAGTTTCTTTGGAATAAAAGTGGGATGTCCAAATACACGGCTTTCTGAAATATTGCTTTGTACATTCATAGTCTTTAACACTTTAACCATTTTTGTTTCAAAAACTTTAGTGTCCTGAGAGAAATCTGATTCTGTAATCAGGCTAGTAAAAAATACTTTATTATATGATTGCTCATGATGCAAAGTAATAGAAGACACAGATTAAAAGCTAACCTTTTCTTGAAAAGTGTTCTGAAAGATAGTAAATATAAATTGGCAAATTTCTAATAACATAAAACAGCTTACATCTCTAGTGTTCACTTACTGAAAACATTTTTCTAAATAAGATAACTATGGTTTGGGGTTAGTAGCGGCATCTAGCGGCAGGGGAACACACTGCAGATAATTACCTCGGACTGAAACTCATTGAATGTTTTTATGGTGTTGTATTATTATTACCATTATTATAAAATAAATAATTGAAATAGTGGGCTACTGTTGTTGTTTTTTTTACTTTAAAAAGATTACACTGGGAATACTTGTCATTTGCTAGGCTATGTTACACACTACGGTAAGCCTCGAGGCGTGTAGCAAACATCACATCGGGTTTCTAACGCATGAAAGGTGAAACCGTGCGTTCAGAATCATTTGATCTAACTTAACACAAATACACTCATTTTTTCCTAAAACATGTGCGCAGGGAGACGCCCTTATATACCGATCAGCTAATATTTTTGTGATTAATTAGCAAGTTTCTGAAATACATTAAATCAGAATTTTATACAGAACTAACTATCCGAGGTTTTAACATGTATCGAATGACTTACCTTTAAAGCAACGGTCTGTTTACCTTGTCAAAATAAAAAAAGGCCGACTAGATTCCAGAAAAAACAATCCAATAAATGTCTTAAATACTGCATAAAAAGCTAAATACTTTCTTTAAGTCTGGTGTGTCAGCCTGCATCAAACCACGTTCTTTGTTTTCGCCGTTCAGAACTCCAGCTGACTGGTTCTACCCGACGACGTTTGGTTTTTTGAACAATGCGCTCCCTCTTCTGTGATTGGCTGAGACCGATGACTTACTTTCTTCTCATTGGTTAATACTGTCAAGGGTTGTGCGTTAAATAAACTCTGCCTACTTGAAATGCAGTGACTGGTTTTTAGTTCCTCCCTCCTCCATTTTATGTTATGTTTCGCTTATGAATATGAAGGTGAGTTCATCATTCATCTCCATGGAGTTCATGTAAATAACAGAAAAACAAAGATTCTTAACTGTGTTGCGAATTAGCGAATGTCTGTAAATTTAACAAAATTGTAACACAACTCAAAGTCTATGAACATTTCTTCACAACGCTTGGAAAGAAAGAACAGAAGAAAGAAAGACATTTTTTGAGAGCATTATTAGGAAATGTTTATTTAATTGACATTTCAAAGGACAATTTTAATTTGCATGCAGATACAATGGCTACAAACAAAATCCAATTGTTTAAGTAGGCTACAATAATTTTCAGTTACAAAATACAGCAGTGTTTTGCCTCATCATCAAAAAACAAATTTATTCACATCATGTTCTACTTAGGACAAACCTTACAAGTGACAGAATTTTATCTGTGACCTTGTGGGAATATGATGTTGGTCATTCTGAGTAAAACAGAAATATGGTTCAATATTATGTTGTGTTTGTGTAAAAGTTATTTTTCTAGAATCTAAGTAGCACAGCTAATATAAAAGGTTTAACATCAGAGACAAATACTTTTAGAACATTAATACACATGCTTTGAGCATAAAAAATCCTTTAGTATTTAGGTTCAAAGCTTTTACCCTATCATTGTGGTGATAGTTTAAAAACTGTCTCTATCCTGTGAGTTCTCCACCCTTTGTTTCTGTACGCTGTGCTGAACCCCATAACAAAAGTAGATGCTTAAACCTGTTGAAAAAAGTTATATCATCTGTGATCAAACTGACATTGTGAGAAGATTTTCACATTTTATGTGTCTTTTTCTGAACCTGTTACATCATCTTGTCATACCTACTGCCATCCAGACTGCATAACGAATCCAGGTGTCTGATCCAAGCTGAACCATGAGATAGACATTGACGAAAGTGCTAAAAGTGGGAAGCCAAGGCACAAAAGGGACCTGTGGACAAAAAGAAAAAAGGTTTTCATACAAAGTTTGTAATACTAGTTAAGAACTGAAATACTACAATATCAAGACTTGATTTTTCAGTAACTGACAATACAAATCAGATATTGCATAAACATGCGTCTTTAGCATACCATGAAAGCAGCTTTGGCTGAACTCTGTGGCTGTCTCCAGATGAGTAATACAGTAACGACGAGTATCAGGCCAAACACAGAAACGCAAAGTAAACTCCACCATTGAAGTGTCCGTAGGGAGTCTATACCCTTGGATATTAAGATGCTCAGGATTACGCAAATTACAACTGGGAAGAAGCAGTAATGGAAAATTAAGCAATCCTTCACAATAAAGAGCGTCTGTGTAAAGTATGAAGTATACAGGACATAAACGAGAATTACCAGTAGCAATAGTTAAAATAGACACATTCCTTGATGTCCGTGGGGTTCCTTGGGAGGGAGGACAAAGTGCACCTCCTACTGTGAATGGTTCTGACTTGCCTAAACTTGAATCTTCACTCAGCTCAGCTTGGTACCTGTCCAAGTAAAGAGATGCAAGTAAGTTAGGGATGTTGCATAGATGTAGCTTTTTCATATAAACTTTAAAGGTTATTGAAAAAGATTCCTTGTGTATGTTTCAAAACTCATTAGCTCTAACGTGTAGTAAAGCAACCCATCATTTAATCGGTTTTTATAAATTGTTCTGCACCTGCTGATAATCTTTTCATGCAGCGTTTGCTGTAGTGGTAACTGAGCATCATGTTTCCTCTTTCTTTTGATGCAACTCACAAAAGTATTTCAGTACAGTTTACTGGTGCGTAGGGGGAAAAAAAGAACATCTGTTCTCTTGCTTCATAAAGTGAGCACTTTACTTTGAAATTTTTAAGATTGAAAAGACAAGTACTTCAGCTGTGCTCTGAGCATCTAACCACAATACCAACATTGATATCTAAGCACTGCTTTCACTTTCACACATTCACTGTAAAGAGACCAAGGTTTTGATGAATTTTGTAAACATTCGATTTTATACTTTCATTTTCTATCAGTAACAAACTTTCAGGTTGAAAAAAAAATATCTAGGCCTAAATCTGTCAGGGGCATAAGTCATTTTAGAATGAAGTGGTTTGGTTTACAATAAAATCTATGACATCTACAAGAGCAGTAAATCAAACACAGTCTCAAAAAGCATTGCATCTTAGAATCTAAAAAAATAAACAATAATAAAATGGACAGTGATTTTTACCTTATTATAAGTACACAAATGGCAACAAGTGTGTAGGCAAAGAGTGTTCCAGTTGACATTATGTCAACCAGCATCCTCAGGTCAAACAATAACACCATGACAGCTGCAAAGATATGATTATGTTTACTGGATTTAACATCAGTTTAATTAAATCACACCTATAAACAATTTCATATATTTCAATATTTGAGCCACGCAGTTCAAAAAGTGCTTTGACTGTTTTTGAATCAATTTTCATTTCAGTAAAAAAAAAAGACAAAATCAGCTTAGAGAAAAATAATGAGAAAAAATCATTTAAAAAAGCAACAACATGAAAATGCCTTAAAATATTGATGCATTTACCTGCAACAATCCCAGAAACCAGCGTTGCAATGACAGGACTTTGTCTGGAGCTCATTTTACTGAGAGATCTGAAGAGAAGTCCATCTCTGGCCATGGCAAAGAGAACACGGGGCATCGGGAACATTGATCCCAGCAGACTAAATGAAAAACACAAATTTATCTCAGTGAACATTATTTACCTTTGCTTAAATATCCAGCAGTATTCTTGCAATGTTCATATCCATAGCAATTTGGTCTACACAAGAAAACAAGAACAGTGAGATGTTCTGAAAATCTGGATGGAATTAATCATGCTCTTCTAAAATACAGAGTATTATTGAGTTTCTAACTTAAATCTTGTGATTTGTACCTTGTTGAAAGTGCGCAGAGGGATCCAATGGCCACTACATACTTTGCCGGGCCCCAACCAATATATGTGAAAGCCATGGGCAGTGGGCCGTTAACGCTGAGCAAATAGTATGGCATCATCAGAGTCAAGGCAGCGGACACACCAAAGTAAGCCAGGAAACAGATGAGGAGGGATGCCACTATGCCGAGTGGGATTGACTTCTGAGGATTCTGAACTTCCTCTCCTGGGGACATAGCCAAAGTAAATATTCTTTCTTCAGAAAGTCTCACGGATATAAAAACATGTTGTTGCTTCGAATAATGTAGGTTTGCAACTCTGGAACAAATAAGCTTTTTAGTTACCTGTTGTTGCAATGCAGTCAAATCCAACAAATCCATAAAAGCAAGTGGCTGCTCCAGCTAATGTTCCCTCAAAGCCGAAGGGAAAAAACCCTCCAGTTCCACATTGGCTGGTTTCATTAAGGAATGTGTAATTTCTTTAAATAAAGGACATGTCATCATTCAGGAAGTTTGAACCACACAGAAGCAACTCAAATACAACTTTAAACCAAAAGATGCCCATACTCAAATGCTCTTTGGAGAGTGTCTTCATTAATGAACCAGTTATTGATGTCACCTTTGATGAAACCGGAAAGGATAATAAACAGCAACACCAGAATGTTTATGGCTGTAAATACCTTATTTACTATAGCGGACTCTTTTACTCCAAATGCAAGAATTCCTATTAAAAGTAAAATGAAAAAAAAATCAGTTTGAACACATACACACTGGATGCTTTTTGTTGAATATGTCAGTGTATGGTAAATCATGAAATTTGCCTGATAAGAGCATTATGAGGCCAGCTGCAAAGAAATCTGGGTATGGAGCAAGTCCAGGTAAACGTATCATGGCCCCTTTGCCCAGAGAGTTGGCAATAACGTGTCCAATGAGATCATCAAAGGTCCCGCTCCATGCTCTTGCAACACTTGCTGTTCCTTTAGCGAAGACACAAGAAAAAAATGTTTAAAAGTGTAACAAAATTTTACCTAACATGGAGCAAACTCCACACAATATATAATGCTTTGAAAATAAACATTTGTACCCCTTTACTTTTCCCTTTTTACAGCACAAATTTCAGTGTATTTTTTTGGGATTTTCAACTCAAATAAGTCACAAACTGGGATGTAAAAAGAAAACAATTCACGGAAAAGTGTAGCATGCATTTGTATTCTAACCCCCTTACTTTGATCCAGTCCAACCAATTGCTTTATAAAATCTTATAATTTACAAAATGAGTTGGCCTGTGTGTAGGCTGTGCAACCACCAACCATCCTAACTCTGGATTCTGAACATAAATGCACATTCATATTTTCAGAGGTTTTGTCATGAAAATGTTTATTTGCTACTTTGAGGCTATCTAGTTAAAGTTACAGATTTTTAGTTCCAAGTGTGTGAAAATGTTAATAAATATGAATATTGTTCAAAGTGCTGAAAGAAATTATTTAATTTATCTTTATATTTTGCACCTAAGACAGTTTTGCAAGAAAAAAAAAACTAACTAAAAATAGATGTTTTCATTATTATCTCACACTTGTGTTGCATACCAATGACATAAGAAAGGAGTAGGTTCCAGCCAGTAATAAAAGCCCATATCTCCCCCACAGTCACATAGCTGTAGAGATAGGCAGATCCTGTTTTAGGAACCCGAGCTCCGAATTCAGCATAACACAATCCTGCAAAGATGGAGGCCACCGCTGCTATTAGGAAGGAAATAATTATGCTGGGACCAGCTATGGTCCTGGCCACTTCTCCCGAGAGCACATAAACACCAGCCCCCAGGGTGCTGCCGACCCCCAGAGCCACCAGGTCGAGGGTGGTCAGGCAGCGCCGAAAGTTGGACACTTCGCCTTCAGGCTCCAAAGGTTTCCTACGGGAAATGCTCTGGAGGAACTGTAGCATCTTTGCGCCAGACATCTGTTAAACCAGATAGGTTGAGTTAATGGTGAAGGATATTTAAGGATATCTAAAACATTTATCTGAATTATTGTGTATCTACAGAAAAACAACAGATGCTTCAGTTGTTAGGAAACATAAGAAATAGAAACAAAATAGGTGATTTTATTCGATGTACGCTAACGTTTACAATCGTTAGTGAATGAGAGGTGTTTCCAGTAGGTGTTTTTGATATGGCTGACTTACACCATTGTAGGTACCTTACTTCTTTTGATATGGCTAACTGTGTAGGGATACACCCCAGCATGTCTGCTTTAAACTAGGAGTACTAGGTTTTCGACTTCTCCCCAGACTTACTGAAACAGTGCCAAAAGAACCTGAGTCCAAACTGACGACTCTGATGGCTCAAATTAGCATTCTTCTTCAATTGTAAATGTGGCCGTTGACCGTCAGGCCAGAAGGTAGGAGTGTGAATAGTCCATGTTGGGGGTGGGTATCTATGATACCAACAACTAGTCAGTTTAGTTTTGAAGCATACATGAAGTGTTTTTGGAGAGATGTGACCGTATGCAACAAAATTTCGTTCTGTATACACCCTGTGCATGCAAAATGACAACAAAGTCAGTCTAAGTCGAAGTCTAAGTCTAAGTGTAAGGAACAATTGTGCAACTGTGAGATGCGTTGAGGCCATTACCAGGGTACTTATAAGGTAATGGCCTTATTTACAGAACAAAAGCAATCCTTCAGGTCATTTGGCCTATCTCTAGACTGCATAGGTAAATGTCAAAATGGACTAACTCCAGCACTTCTAATTTAAAAAGTCATTCATCAGATGCACCTAAAACAACTCTGCTACTTATTAGCATGTTGTGAGATGGTACTCCCCGGTATTCAAGACAACACATGATAAAACTTATGGCAGCACATCATAAAGTTGGTATCTGTCAATTTGGTGGTAAAGTAAAGGACAATTTTACTATTCTTTGAGAAATCTCGACAGCAATTTGTTATGTCTGTATCAAAATTTATACCTTCAGTAAATATCCCTTTGAATATTTAGAATATTTGTTCAATATTTGCAGTTGTGAGATGGTGCTCAAAATATTGTTTGGTAATAGGCAACGTTAGAATGATACACAGATTAAAGCTGGAGTACATAAACTGGTCAGATCTTATGGTTACGGTGTTTTCAAATCAAATTTTCATTCATTTGCAACCCACCCACCATCCACCCCCCAAAAAACAAACTGTCCCATTCATGCCATGTTAATATTGTGCATAATTTCCAGGTCTGGCATCTGTTTGGATGGTGGGAGAAGAAGAATGGGGTACGCAGAGTACAACTGTTAATGGTGACAACTGATGCATGTTTAATGACTCATTCAGTTGAACTGAACCAACATATTTTTGTTGTGAAGAACCACGCTGGTCTCCTTGCCGAGAGTCTTTTTAAACAAATGCTAGCATTAGCATATCAGGCATACATTTTCTTTTGGGCTGATTTATGAAAGTAAATACGTATTTTGTCTAATATTGAATTCAAACACCACCAGGACAACTCTACCTCATTATTAAAACAAATGTGTGTTTTACATAATCCCAGCTTAACAAGTATTCATATTCAGTTAAAAAAAGTTATTTAAATACATTATAATGTAAATACCTCTATTTATTTTTTGAGAAAGAGATCTTACCTTTTCAGCTGAATCTTGCAGAGTGTGATCCTTCACACTTTTGATCCTTCAAGTCAACACCATGTGTGAGGATAGATCCATCCCCTGTGAAGTCTCCACTGCCCAACATTTTTTACACATTACGCTACATTTCATACTTATGTGCCAATTTTGGGGGAAAAAAGGACAAGATCTGAAGAATTTATCTGAGGGAACAACAGGCAATGAGACAGTCTTCATAAAGTAGGAAGCAGTTTGGAGAAGGTTAGATGTACTGATTTCTGTTTAAATGACAGTAAAAATGTTTTTGTTTGTTTGTATTGCTCAAGTATTGTTTAGGTTCAAAATTGGTAATCTATGGTTGGTGTGAAAATTTGCAATTACAAATATACAGTTAACAGTGACCTCATCAAATGCAGTTGGTCTATATTACCTTTCAATAATTGCACATTAATAAAATGTTAGGTACTTTCCTGCTATAAAAAGAAGTTTGTAATTAAATGTCTTTTTTCGGATTCTTGTACTTGATGGATACTGAGCTGGTTTGGAACACAGATGAGTCAACATGTTGTAAAGAGAAATATTTTTCCCTGGGTATGTCTGCTCAGCAACAAATTGAATATGAGTTCATCAGGGCAGAAAGACTTAGCCCACTGTTTGTGGAACATTGTGGTGCAGTCCAGCGCTTCCATGGGTTCCCTTAATCATGCTGCGGGTTAAGTTACAATGAAAAGCAGGATTTCAAAATGAATCACTTGAAGTCAACTGGAAGGAAAAGCAATCATGGAAGAAAAAAAGTTGGTTTTTAAGACTGTCAATTAGATTTATTTCTTATTTCTAGCTTGCTTTATGTATTGGGACCTGTGGTAAATTTATACAAAAAGCCTAACAATAAATATTTTCTTTTTTAGTGCAGGGTTATGATCTTGCTCTGAAAATGTTAGTAACATTGACAATAATTTTGTAAAGAAAAATAATCATTAAAAGCTAAAATGATTTTTTTAATCCACTGAACAAATGTAACAAAGTACTTGTACTTTAATGTGTTATAACCCTCCTGTTGTAAAAGATGGCTTTTAATACAGGAGGATACCAATATATTTGACTGCACCTGTACCTTAGCCCATACTTATTCTTTATCTGCTTGAAATCTGACTCAAAAATAATTGACAATAGCAGTAACATAAAAATATGAGACAACTTTACATTGTGACCACTTTGGGAGGAATTAACCATGAGCAGACTTCATTAGCTGAAGGAAATGAACAATCCTTCTCTCTGTTAATGATTTATCCAACAGAAAGAGGTTTGGCCGGCAGCAGAGTCCTTTGAATTCATTCAGCATCCTGGATATTTCAAATAAAGTGCTTGAAGCTGGGTCAGAGTGGCAGGATGACTGTTTGAGGTTATCTGCTATAGAAGAACTCAGATGGTGAGTTTTCTTCTTATGATTCATCTTTAACTTTTTGTTTATATATTTGGAAATTGTTCAAAATTGCAAAGAAAATGTGTCTGGAAATATTTCAAGTTTTTTTTCTAGCTTAAATCAGAAAATAACACTTCTCTTGGGACTTGAAAGGCACTTATTTTAACTTCATATTAAGTATATTTATTCATTTTCCTTGATGTGGAAGCACAAAAAAATCTTTGGTTTTGTTTACATTTTTACATTAAACAAAAAGACAAGGTCCTTCACTAATTAAACTAGGAAGTTGTATTATTTTTCATGGAAACATTTTCCTTGGACACTACAAAAGCTCATACTGTTCCTTCCTCCAAAAAAAGTTTCATGGGAGGTAGTGACTTCATTATCAGAGCTCTGCTCCAGCATTTTTCCAGCAGTATTAACTAGTTTTGGAGGAGCAGCCATGGACTTTCTCCATGGTAACTGCAGTTCACTGGCCACAGCTTTAAGGTCTTCCTGAAGGAGGGTCGTTATGGTGTGACTCAGCTCTCAGCTGTGGAAATCCTGCGTCTGTTTGGCGTATTTCAAGTAGCATGCTGACCTTATAACTCAGGAGTGAAATGTTCAGTTTTGTGTCTCTGCACCTGAAGTTTATTATGCACAAAACTCTATTATATGCTAAATTCATCTTGTTGTCTGGAAAGGCAAAACATGTGTTCTCTTTTCTATTTTTCCCGCAGGTAATTATTCTCATAATTACAAACATGATTAAAAGAAATCAGATCACCAAGGGGAGTGGAGGAAGAAGAGCATAATACCATCTTGATTCCGACAAGTCACAGAAAATACTCCAACCCAATTGAAGATGAGACTGTTCTTATATTATCTGTTAGTGTTGGGGTCCAATTATGTGATTTCAACATATGGGCCCCACCAAAGAGCACAGATGACCGGAGACATTTTGCTTGGAGGTCTTTTCCCCATGCATTTTGGTGTTGCATCTAAAGACCAAGACCTAGCAGCTCGACCCGAATCTACACAATGTGTTCGGTAAGATTTGTGATGTTTATGATTAACTTACCAAACCAGTTTTTAAAATATGGTAGCAAAAAATATGCAAGTAGAGACTTAATGAATATCTACTGGCATTTCAAATAAAACTGAAAGAAAAACTCATGGTGTCTTCACAAGACACAATATTTTTTAAAACGGCAGAATGACAAGAATTGAAAAACATATTATATTCACTCTCCACATTTAGCTTCATGACACACTATACACGGGTTGCTTGAATGGTAAAATAGTGCTTATATGAACTCTATTGCAACAGTTTTAACAAAATATATACATTTTAATTTAAGTTACAGTACAGACCAAAAGTTTGGACACAACTGTGTGTCCAAACTTTTGGTCTGTACTGTATATACTGCAGCTTTTAGTGAATGTATATGCCTTTTAAGTGTTTTGCTACACAATGTGCGTCTTGAATGAAAAGGGATTTTATTTCAAGGGGCTTCCTGATAAAATTATGGTTAAATTAAAATATACATAAATCAAGTCTTTGATGCTGCAAGGCCATTTATCATCACCCTTATCTTTAGCTCCCTACTCATATTCTCAATATGGTATATAATATCCCATTTTCATATAATTCTTTTAGAAAAAAACATTTAGGTTAGTTGATTTGCCTTTACAACCTAAATGATTAAGTTATTATTATTCCTTTTAGTCACAAAATGATTTGCCTGAAGTAGACCATAGACGGTTTTTTATCTCACCAGCTTTCAAGTGATATATCACTCCTCCCAGAGCTAGTTATAAACATGAAACAGGATCAAAATAAAAAGTTCCAGTTGATGTAGACCCTTTTCCACCTATAAAGGTTCAGTGCAAAATGAAAACTGCAGAAGAATAAAATGACATATGGCATGGAGGGAAGTTGACCAGCAATTGTGCGAGTGTGCTGCATAAACATTTGCTTAAATTTTTTTCCAACACTGAATTTGTTGAACTCATCTTGTTTATTTTTACAGATTCAATTTCCGGGGTTTTCGGTGGCTGCAGGCAATGATTTTTGCCATTGAGGAGATCAACAACAGCAGCATTTTACTGCCTAACATCACCCTGGGCTACAGGATCTTTGACACATGCAACACCGTGTCGAAAGCCTTGGAGGCTACCCTCAGTTTTGTGGCTCAAAACAAGATTGACTCCCTGAATTTAGATGAGTTTTGCAACTGCACTGATCACATCCCATCGACCATTGCAGTTGTAGGGGCTGCTGGATCTGCGGTCTCCACAGCAGTTGCCAACCTCCTTGGTCTCTTCTACATCCCTCAGGTCAGTATCCAGTCAGTAGGTTTGTAATCAAATTTATTGATCCAACTTATCTGTGAGGTTAAATTAAAAATCAAAGTAGAGTTGATGACAAAGGTATGCAGAATACTTGAATTACAGAACAAAGTTTTTTGCGGTTAAACAACATGAACCTGAAATATAAATCTTTCCTGTTTCAGATCAGTTATGCTTCTTCTAGTCGACTCCTGAGCAACAAGAATCAGTACAAGTCTTTCATGAGAACCATTCCAACAGATGAATACCAGGCCACAGCCATGGCAGACATCATAGAGTACTTCCAGTGGAACTGGGTGATTGCTGTTGCTTCGGATGATGACTACGGGCGCCCAGGAATAGAAAAGTTTGAAAAAGAAATGGAAGAGCGAGACATCTGCATTCATCTGAATGAACTTATTTCTCAGTACTTTGAGGATCATGAGATCCGAGCTCTGGCTGACAGAATTGAAAACTCTACAGCTAAAGTAATTGTTGTTTTTGCTGGTGGCCCAGACATTGAGCCTTTGATCAAAGAGATGGTCAGGAGAAACATCACAGATCGCACCTGGCTAGCTAGTGAAGCATGGGCAAGCTCCTCTCTCATCGCTAAACCAGAATATTTAGATGTTGTTGGAGGAACTATTGGTTTTGCTTTAAGAGCAGGACTTATACCCGGCTTTAGGGAGTTCTTACAGCAGGTGCAACCAAAGAAAGACAGCCATAATGAATTTGTCAGAGAGTTTTGGGAAGAAACCTTCAACTGTTACCTAGAAGACAGCCCAAGACTTCAAGAAAGTGAGAATGGCAGCACTAGTTTCAGACCCTTGTGTACTGGTGAGGAAGATATTACAAGTGTTGAGACCCCATACCTGGACTACACACACCTTCGTATTTCCTATAATGCATATGTAGCAGTTTATTCCATTGCACAGGCCCTGCAGGACATATTTACCTGCACACCTGGACGTGGACTTTTCGCAAACAATTCCTGTGCAGATATTAGAAAAATTGAAGCATGGCAGGTAACATGTTTTATAAATGATTAAGACAGTTTTATAAAACCAAGTTTATAAATGTGTAAATCATCTAAATATATTGGTATTTGTCATAGGTACTGAAACAGCTGAGACATTTGAACTACACCAACAGCATAGGTGAAAAGATGCAGTTCGATGAAAATGCAGAACTGGTAGCAAACTATACCATTATAAACTGGCAGAGATCCACTGAAGACGGCTCTGTGATGTTTAAGGAAGTTGGATACTACAATATTCATGCAAAGAGGGGGGGCAAACTGTCCATTGACAAGACAAAGATTCTTTGGAATGGATACTATTCAGAGGTCAGTCAAATCAAAATAAAGATATTCTTAAAATACACCGATGTTTTATGTTGAAGTCCACCAGGGTTGCCCATTGTCCTTATTTTTTTAAGAAACAAACAAACAAAAAAAAACAACTCCAGAATGGACCAGAGGTTCGAACGCAGCAGAATATTTACACGTTGCTAAATACTGATATTAGCTTGAACAGGAGAAAAGTCAGCACATCTTTATATGTGTGTCACTTTTTGTTCTCCTCTGTCCTCATGAAGCACGAACCTAAGTTCCTAATCAAATTTGAAAACATTTGCATTCATTTGTCTAACATCTTAACAATCACCTAGTCATTTTCAATGAGGAAATGCATCCAAGTTTTACTGCTATTTGTTGTATATGTGTTTTTATGTCGTTGTCCTTCTCATGCAACTTGTTTACTGTTTACAGGTGCCGTTCTCTAACTGCAGTGAGGACTGTGAACCTGGCACAAGAAAAGGAATCATTGACAGCATGCCCACATGCTGCTTTGAATGCACTGAGTGTTCAGATGGAGAGTTTAGTAATCACAGAGGTAAAATGCTATGCTCCTCATGATAGTCCCTGTAATTATTTTAGTTTCTAAAACAAATTGTGTTTTTGGCTTTACACAGATGCCAGCGTCTGCACCAAGTGTCCAAACAACTCTTGGTCCAATGGGAACCATACGTTCTGTTTCCTGAAAGAAATAGAGTTCCTCTCTTGGACAGAACCTTTTGGGATAGCTTTGGCCATATGTGCTGTGGTTGGTGTTGTCTTGACAGTCTTTGTGATGGGAGTTTTTATACGATTTCGCAATACCCCAATAGTAAAGGCCACCAATCGTGAACTGTCCTACGTCCTCCTGTTCTCACTAATCTGCTGCTTCTCCAGTTCTTTAATCTTCATCGGAGAACCACAAGATTGGACATGTCGCTTAAGGCAGCCTGCCTTTGGGATTAGCTTTGTTCTCTGCATCTCCTGTATCCTTGTGAAAACTAACAGAGTGCTTTTAGTATTTGAAGCGAAAATTCCTACAAGTCTCCATCGTAAATGGTGGGGATTGAATTTACAGTTTCTCCTGGTGTTCCTGTTCACATTTGTCCAAGTCACGATATGTGTGGTCTGGCTTTACAATGCCCCTCCTTCAAGCTACAGGAACTATGACATTGATGAGATCATTTTCATCACATGCAATGAAGGTTCAGTGATGGCTCTTGGGTTTCTCATTGGATATACATGCCTGTTAGCAGCCATTTGTTTCTTTTTTGCATTTAAATCCAGAAAGCTTCCAGAAAATTTCACAGAAGCCAAGTTCATCACCTTTAGCATGCTCATTTTCTTCATTGTTTGGATCTCTTTTATCCCTGCCTACTTCAGTACATATGGCAAGTTTGTGGCAGCTGTGGAGGCTATTGCTATCCTGGCATCCAGCTTTGGACAACTGGCTTGCATTTTTTTTAACAAGGTGTACATCATCCTCTTCAAACCATCCAGGAACACCATTGAAGAGGTACGATGTAGCACCGCTGCCCATGCTTTCAAAGTGGCCGCCAAAGCTACGCTAAAACACAGCACAGTTTTGAGGAAAAAATCAGGCAGCTTTGGTGGGTCATCTTCCTCAACTCCATCCTCATCCATCAGCCTCAAGACCAATGGCAATGATTGCGACACGACTTCAGGGAGGCACAAGCCGAGGGTGAGCTTTGGCAGTGGAACAGTTACTCTGTCGTTGAGCTTTGAGGAGTCAAGAAGGAGTTCTCTGATTTAGTTGAGAACGTATTGGCATGATCTGCATTACCTGACCCCCAACAATTTCAATAAACTAGACATTTAGCTTTTCACAGAAATGTTAACACTGATGGATTGTGCAAGTTACACATGAGAAGACCACTGATTTTTTTTCTTAGAAAACTAAAGTGCCCACCATGGTATGCACAAGAGTGTAAGGGTCAGAATGAGGCACCAAGATGGGAATGGAGATTGACAAAACTAATCCATGAAGTCAAAATAAGTACTAGTGTAAAACCTGGAGCTGTGAGTTGTACACAGAACAAAAATGTATGATTCATGGTAGCAACTCAACGATTCAATGTGGAACCACTTAACTTATTTTTTATGAATTGCTTGACTTCTTAAATTCCATTTAATCAGTCAGAACATGAGATGTATGTCAGATTTTATTTTAAAAAAACTGTTTTTTATTTTAATTTTCTTTGTATGTTGACTGAAAAATTTAATTAATAATGTAAAAGTCAGTCCAACTTACACTTAAACTTTATAACATTAGTTTTCAGCTTAAATCTGCTTTAGAGTAAGATATTTTAAGAAACAATTGAATATTTTGTATAAATAAAGCCATTAAATCACATCATTATGTTTATTCTTTACGTGAGTGGGCTATCTACAAGACATTTGTCTTTATTTCATCACTGATTGTCACTTTTAGAACTGGAGAGGGTTGGTAATGGTCTTGTTTTTCTTTTCTTTTCTATACTTTTCTTTTAAGGACACTCTTGAATTTATGTTACGTTATACACCATTTTCACCTCTGCAACTGAATCAAATGAGCCCACATCCTTAGTCAAAGAAAACAAAGAGGGTCCTTTCAAAAATAATCCATGATATTATGTTATCTTACAGTCACTACCCTCAGAATATTTCATTGGGATTTTATTTGACAGACAATCACAAAATAGCACATAATCATGAAAAACATTTTTCTAAAGTTTTTCTATGTAGTGTGGATTTGCATGAAAGCCCCTTTACTCTGATTCTCCTATTGTTAACAGACGTTACTAATTAATACACAGAAGCAACCTGTGTATACTTTAATCTCTCCATAAACCCAAATGTTCTGTGAATATTTGAGACCTTCATTGTTCTGTTGTGAAGATCTCAAAGGCTTCTTATAGAACATTAGTGAGCAAGCATCATAAAAACCACAGAACACAGCAGACTGGTCAGGGATAAAGTTGAAAAAAAAAAGGTACAAAACATGGCTGTCAACATAAACTGAGAGGAAAGGAAAGGAAGACTTGAATCAGAGAAGCACCCAAGAGGCCCATAAAAACTCTGGATGAATCTCACATAGCGTTATGCTCTAAAGATGCCTTTCTTCAACACAGACAGAAAAGCTGATCAGTCTAGAATAGAAAATGAAATTCATTGCAGAAAACCAGCAAAAGGCATCAAAAAATTGGACAAGATTTGCCTTCCCATGAAATAAAACATGAAAGACCAAATTTGTTTGTATAAAACGTTTGAAAAACATGTACCATTTTCTTTTCACACCACAATTATGCACTACTTTGTTTTGATCTATAACATAAAACTCCAGCAATGTGTGGTTGTACAGTAATCATATGTCTATGCTGTTCTGTTGTGTTTCTTTCGAGGAGTTTTCTCTGTCTGCTACATGCTAATCACAAGTCTCTGTTAAATGTAAGGAGTGCAGGTCACCTTGACATGTTAGTCTCATTTCCAGTAACCTTATCATCATGGTTTTTCAACAGATAAAAAAGGAGAAAAAACATCTTTCCAGTTCTTAAAATATGAAGTCTTCAATTATTTCTTGAACAGCTGTGGTTCAGAAAGTATAGAAGGAAACATAATAAACTTTAAGTGGCTTCTTTTGAGAGCTAAGTGTGGATTTGATGAACAAAGATTGAAACAGAAAAAGGAGTTTGGAAATCTCCAGCTCCCATAATGTTGACTGGAATTATTTATTAAGAATTGCCTTTCTAAAAGCAAATGTGGTAGTATTTCACATTCCAGTCCTGTGGAACTTGGTCTGAGATTTTGGATTTCATTGTGACATGAAGATAGAAAATTTCTTTTAAATGCTCAGGTTGGAAGCCAATTTTACAAGTTATATGGCTGTGCAAATGTTCACAGTTTTACCAAATAAGACAACAAAGCCTATAAAACTGCTGTGCTGCCTCTCAGCGCTTTTATGTAATACTTTAATCCGCTGTCTCTTTGTAAAAAAAAAAAAAGCTCTTTTATTGACAACAAACAAAACCTCTGCTTTACGTTTCCCAAAAGGTATTTGTCAAATTTCTGACTGAGGAACATCTGTTAAAACCACCTGAAACAACCCTTTTGTTTTGGGAGCATGGACATAGTCCAGCAATCAGATCATCTTGAAAGTGAAAAGCACCACATACTGGGGATATCTGGAATTGCCTCTCTTCTAAGTACAAAAAAACATTTTTGAGAATTTTAGTAGATTTTCTTTCTTTGCAGTATAAAATATAAATAATTTTAAATAGTTGGGACCAGCTGCTAGTATTGCATTGATTTGGATGTATCAACTGTCAAACAAATGTTACATAACCATAGCTTAGTTGAAATAGATTAGATAAAAACAAAGTGAAAAACAGTGTTGAATCAGATTATACAGTCAAGTGATTAAACGTTGGTTCGATCATTATATAAAAAACGCCTCACAGCAAAGAAAAGAAAGAAAGGGTTGCCAGGCCAGGCAGGAGTTCTCGCATAAAAAAATATAATAATAAATACGAGCATATGAAAGATATTATCTATAATAGCAGACGTTTGTAGAGGACATTGTTGTTAATAACGTTTTACACTTGATATCTCTTAAATTTTGACAGCATTGATGGCGTCTAATTTTGGAAAAAAGTGAACCGGAAGTACATGACAAAACCAGACTTCAGCTTCACATTAAATGTCTTTCAGTTTGTAAATGACGCTTAACAATTAAATCAACACTATATTCTTAAGTAGGTAATTATGAAACAGGACAATAAATATGTAAATTTTGGACTGTTTCTTTTTTTCTCCAGACACCAATTGCATATCAAAACGTGTGGGAGAAGTTACAAATTACATTTAAAATGTGAAAAGAATGTCTGTTTACATTCCGTAATGAAAAAATAAACAGTAGAACACTTAGGCTACTACTAATATACAATTTACAGCGTTCACCAAGAAAAGAAAAATATACATTTTATTTTGAAAATACTGTAAGAGGAAACGCTTGTAGTTGACTTTACACGTTTTTATTTGTTCTTCATAGCTGGCGTTTAAAGTTGGTTTTAATTAAGGTAAGCTGTGCAATTTAAGCCTGTAACAATCGTAAATTGTAAATATAAATGCTCTTTTCCCTTTAGTTATACTAACCCGTGTGTGGTTTTGGCTGTTGTTTATTACTATTATTACGCTGAAATGCTAACTTATAAAGCACTGAGTGATGATGTAGCGGTTACATCCGCACTCGTCTGCTAGCCTGTAGTTTAGTTGTTACGTCTGAACTCGTCTGGCTCAGTTATTATTGTCATTAAACACTAATATTAACGATTTAGACAGAATGTAATGGTAATATTCTTGCTTCGGTCTTTGTATTCATAATAATGAGCTATCTCTGGTCTGGCATGTCTCTGTTGTCAATAATAATAATTGTGATAACTTCAATTGCTTTGATTATATATTTGTTTTTACAGATTTAGTAGCATCAGACCCACGATTTTTTCCAAATAGTTTCGTCATTATATAGTGCACACTTTCGTTTAACATGAATATCAGTACAGTCAGCTGCTGTTTTAGGGCCGTTATGTATTATCTATCAAGTTTAGTTATTTATTTTTTTGACCAGAGTATGAGATTATATATTTTTAGCTGACTATAGGTCATTTATACATAAGATTTTTATATTTTTTACATCAAAATAATCCAAACATGCACTTGAATTTCTGGATGTTAAACAAATAAGGACTTTTGAAATGAAGAATATGTATTAACCATTTATGAGTCTTCTATTATGTTAATTAATAAAGCATAGACTATTCTTGGCAGTCTTGTTTGACCTACACTTAGAAATATGAGAAACAGGCTCATGACTCGTACTCAGGTATCCATGATAAAGCAAATTGTTCAGATTAAGCCCTTTTTATACTGCTAAATGTAACACGAAGGGGTTTACAGAGGTTGAAAGTAGAAGGGTTTACAAGGAGTAAGCGACACACATTAAAAATGATCAAACAAATAAAGAGACAAACAATTATTGATAAGACCATGGAGACTTAAGAGATAAATAAATCAATCTGAGGTGAAGAGGAACTGTGGAACAATAAACATGTAACTTGAACATGTAACACTGGTGGTGCACATATTATTACATGAATTGAAACAAAATAAAAATTAACAAATAATTTAAAGTCATAGACCTAAAATCATAGAGATTAAAGTTAAAAGCATACATGCTAAACAATACAATATGTTTAGCATGTATTATGTATTAAAGAACAGAAAAAAAACAAATGACTATATTTGCCAAGAGTAGTGACTTGAATACATAAAAAATATATCCATTAATGAAAAGTTGCTAAAATTGTCCATAGCTAAAATTGAGATGATGTAACAAACCATGAGATAACAAATAGATATTACATTTAAATGAAAGCAAGGTTAATTAGCTAAAAAGAAAAAAAAACCTGCTTAAACATATTAAAAAGACTAACAGTTTTGGATTGGCCTAATTAAAGTCTGCACTTACCTTAAGTGGCCATTTATGCTTGAAAAACGTTTCAATGTGGCTGAATTAAACTAAAACTTAGTGCCAGTTATCACAAGTGCTTGGTGGCAGTTGTTGCAGCTTGGATACTTTTAAATAATCTTTAGAAAACAATATTTTGTATTTAGTCAAGTTATGTTTGTCTGAAATTTGAATTTGTTGATGTTCTGAAACACTCCCCACCCCCAAAGACATAAGGAATCTGTAATCTATCAAATAACTACTTTGTTTGGAAATGCAATTTGTTACTTTTGGAAAAGAAGACAACTAAAATATTTTTAGCAGATATTTTGCATGTTTGTACTTTATCCTGATGTAAATTATCCATATTTGGTAATCTGTTTTCTTCCTTTGATCTCTTCACAGTTATAAAAGAGTTCCTGTGGTTGCCTTCAGATCTGGGGACAGATATTTTTTTAATAAACTTTTATTCTTAAAGCCATCTGAGCGAAAGTGATTATTCCTGCAATTTGCTGACTTTATAGTCAAGGACGATGTTTCATGAGAATGGGATGACTTACCACTGATTCAGTGACCAACTGTATTTCTTCAGTAATGCCCTGTATGGAAATCTCCTAAACTACACATAGCAGCATCTACATTCGCTGCTGCTGTGGTCACATCAGCAAAATCATGATTGTTTGTACAGCCATCAAAAAGGTTTCGCGAAAGTGCAAATATGCTGTTCTGATTGGTCTCTTGTTGTCAGTCCTGGCTTGGAAGGCCAGTTTTACTGGGGACACTAACAGGACCATTGATGATAACTTTGCTACAACACAAACAGAAGAAGACAAACTGAGGGATGAACTTAACTCAAGGATCGCAGAAGCCAGTCACACAAATATTTCAGCAGAAAAAGATGAGTGTCCAGAGAAGTCTCCATTGCTAGGTAAGTATATTTCAAAGTGATATTTCAAATGGGAATTACTATTTTTCTACATCCTTCATTTGACTAAATAGATTTGTGTCATTCATCTTGGTTGGTATTTATATAGAAAGCAAATAACATAGTTCTCATATTCATGTTAAAATGCCAGGTGTTTTATGCAGTCGTAATGATTCATTTTGATTTTCTTGACCATGGTAGGGTGTTTTCAAACCTTATCCGGATGACTTGGTTCAATTGGGGATCCACAATTCAACATTTGTTACATTTCCAGCAGGAGTAGTTTTCTTTCACACTGCCTGGTGTCAAACAAACCAAACCCTTTGAACAACCTGTTTACCCCCTTACCTGTGGTGTCACTGCACCAAGAACCACTGAAAGAAACAACACAAAAACATCTGACCTTCTTTATTCATGAAATGTAAACAATAATGTAGTGGTGTTAGATTTTAGTAGTTGTAGAATTTCTCTTTTGTCCTGGGCAAAAGGCCATTTCACCCTCTAACCCTAGACTCATGTGTTTGTTTTGATCGTATTTACCCAGAATGTCCTAAGCTAAGTCCGCTTCCTGCTTTTGGTGCGGTCTTCAGTTCACTTGCTATTGACATGCATTTGAGTCACATCAGAGTTCCCTTCAACTGAACCAAGGATTCTGGTTTTTAGGCAGACCAGAGTCCGCATTCACATCTCTCCAAATTAACCTGACTTTCTATGCAAACAAATTAGAGTTAGACTAAAATGGACTAAACAGGGCTGGCGCGAAAGCCATAAATTGTGATTTATTTGATAAACTTTAAATCAAATCCACTGATGCTATGAAGAGTTTGATAATGTGCCCATAGTTTATAGCAAAGTTGTGAAGTGTTAAAGACATACATCAGGGAAAGGTTATACAAATCTCCGAGCAGAACAGAAACTGGTCAGGGAGGGATTTCTGCCCAATAAATTTGAGAGCAATCTAATACATTTCCCATATGTCTCAACAAGTAGAGACAGACGCATTTTCACAGTGTCCAGGCCTAGATTAACACTCCCAAAAAAGAATGTGCTACATCGGTTTGAATCAAACGTACCAAAAGGTGCGGGTTGTTTAAAAATGACTCATCATTGAAACAAGCAAAATACTTTAGGGCAGTTTTTCTTCAGGTGGAGCAGGATTTTATTCAAGGTGAATGATTAATTACCAACTTATTTTGACCTAGAATGTCCCAGTGTCCATTAGAATGCAGAATATATAGAGGAATTTTTTTTTTTTTTTTGCACTTTTAAATTTGAAATTACTATACAATTATTTTATTCTTTCTTTTAGTAACTTAATTCACTATATGAAACATATATCAATCAATCATAGACAGACCAATGTGTTCAAGTCTTTATGTCTGTTAATTAGAACTAATGGACTAAGGAAAACACAACATTTAAGATTAGAGTACTACTACATCACATATAAGTTAGGTTTAATATTTGCTTAAAGCTTTGTTTTCAAAGGTTAATTTTATTCTCACAAACGACTCATCAGAATGCATATTCTAAACATGACTGTAAATATAAAAACTTACTTATGCTTCATTGCTGTAAGTTTCAGTTATGGAGAAACTGACAGAAGTTCACTGCAGAGTTGAATGCCTGCCTAAATTTCTCTCAACATTGTTTCTCCAGTGGGAGCTTCGAAGCTGACCTTTGAATCTTCACTGAACCTCAAGGATGTAGAAAAGGAAAACAAAGTAGTGACTAAAGGAGAGTATGAGCCGTCAGACTGTAAAGCAAGGCACAGCGTAGCCATCCTCATTCCACATCGTAACCGGGAGAGACACCTCCTCTACCTCCTGCACCACCTGCACTCCTTTCTGCAGCGGCAGCAGCTACACTACGCCATCTATGTCATCCATCAGGTACATTTCTGCATGTCATGCAGGTAAAACCAGTTTGTGCTTACTGTTGGTATCGCTTACCCGTTCTCCTTGTATTTGAGTTGAGGTTTTGTTGTGAACCAAAGGAAATTGGAATGATGCAATAATGATGTCTACATTGCAAAACATCACCCCCTCAGTTACATTTGCAGTTGGTAAAGGTGACTACCATCTACACCAGTTAGACATTTTTATGACAACACAGGTTTAATCAAATTAGTAGGCATCATTAAACATTATTTAATATGATTGTACTTGGCTCATCATTTAATGTGCTTTTTAAGATTGTCCTCCCCTATATCAACATTCCTGGCAATCTAGATCTTAATTGGTGTGAAGAAAAAAATTTCACGTTATTGTTTGAATGTTGTATCCCTGCTTTCTTTCTTTCCTCCTTTCAGTTTTCTTTGTGCTACCTCTCTTCTGTCGGTGCTCTACATTCCTTTACTTCCTTGTGTCCTGTTTCATTTCTTTACTTGTGTTTTACACATTTCATTTCACTCCTCCTTCCTTTGTTTTCTTCCTTCCATTCCTTTACTGCAGGGGTGTTGAAATCATGTCCTCAGCTGCTTATGTTCTGCTCCTTTTGTGATGTGTCTCAAGTCCACCTGTGTTTTATTTCATTCTCTCCTTGTTCCCTTTCTTCCTTCTTTGTGTCCTTTCTTCCTTTCTTTTGTTATTTCGTTCTTTCTGTCTTTCTTAAGTGTACTGTTTTTACATGGAAAAATATCTAGGAACCCTGGCAATAACTTACAAATAAAACATGCAAAAAACATGCTATGCGCTTCTCATGCGGTGCTGATATGATACTTTGTTAGGGAACAGTGAAGCGAACTAGGTCAACCTCACCTGCCAAATGCAAATTATCTCTAAGCAGATATGTTAATGTGATACGCCAGAGGCAATCTGAAAATAAATGGGGCTTTTTCACAGTCAAAGATAAAATTACATTCTGTCGACGAAGGAAACTGGAAAACATGATAATACTCTTGATGAATATGTGTGTGTATGGAAACATGTTGAGAAAATGGAAAAGTGCTGAAATTCTGTTTTAGTTCAAATTTCATTACCTAAATGAATTTTTTTTCATTTAAGAAAGGTGGACAGGATCTAAATAAATACATTTTTTCCAGACAATTTTCTTTATTTCTGTTTATAATGATGTTTTTAAGTTGGATTTTAATTTCTTCAAATCAAGCCAGAAAACTTAAATCTTCTCCAAATTCACTTTGTATGCTTTCTGTTTCCTGTGTTTGGCTTCTCTTAATAAAGTCACTGTAGGTTTTACTATAATCCTGGATATTTAGCTAAAAGGATTTCATTTGTTTCCTTGTCAGTCTTATCTAACTGTAATATAACAAAATTAAAGAGGCGTGCAGCAATATGACTGTGCATTCTAAATAATACCTTGAAGCTCATGTCAAATTTAGGGTTTTCATTTTGCTTTCTTTCATTCAAGGCCGGTGATGCAACTTTTAACAGAGCCAAGTTACTTAATGTTGGATATTTGGAGGCAATAAAAGACTTTAGCTGGGAATGCTTCATCTTCCACGATGTGGACCTGGTTCCCGAGAATGATCACAATTTATACATCTGTGACCAGCAGCCCAGACACCTGGTAGTCGGCCGCAATGTCACCGGATACAAGTACGTATATAAATGAAGGTCTTTCAAGGCTGGGCCTCGTGAATATTCTTCACTCTGCTCCCTTTATTATAAAAACTGATATTAACTGGTGACATGCTTCTCTGGTGAAAACTTAAAGTCTGTTATTATCAAGAAGGCTGCCTATTTTCTCCCCAGACTCCGTTACAAAGGCTACTTTGGTGGAGTCACTGCCATGACCAAAGACCAGTTTTTTCAAGTAAATGGTTTCTCAAACAACTACTGGGGATGGGGTGGAGAAGATGATGACCTTAGAGTGAGGTGAGGAATATTATATTAGAGTAAGAAGGATTATCTGTATGCTGTCACATTTGAAGCAGATGTAATCCACTACAATGACTTATTTGACTCATCTGGCTCTGCTTTACAGAGTTGAACAGCAAAAAATGAAAATTGTACGTCCCCCTGCTAACGTAGCGCGCTATACCATGGTGTTTCACAAACGAGACTCTGGAAATCAGGTTAACAAAAACAGGTGAGTGGATATATGATTTTTTTTTATTTATGTTGTTTTGTGTTCACAGAAAATATCCAGTCTTTTCAGTCAATCGAAATATATTTATCTTGATTATAATTTCAGTAATTTCTTCTTTTCTAGGATGAGGTTATTAAGACAAACGACAAAGATGTGGAGAGTTGATGGACTCAACAGCTGCGTATATGACACTTTATCGGTCGGGAGGTATCCTCTCTATGTGAATATCACAGTTAACATTGGTCAGCCTCAGAGCTGAGGACTCTGAAAGAAAACAAGTCCTTATTCTGATATCATTTCCAGTTCGGGCCACATCAAGATCCTGAATTTCCTCAAAGGGCCGGATGTGGCAGAATTTATTAATAGAACTACCTATTAACAAAACAGTTTAAATAATGTGGCTTGACATGATGCCAAGGCACATTGCGACCGCCAATAGGTCAGTTGCTGACAAGCCCACTGGATGTAGGGTAATGTCAGTACTTGTTAAAATTAATTCATATTCAACAATTCTTCACATTGATGTACTTTGGCACTAAAAACTAATTTGGTTTGACTGGTAAAATAATATTAAGCACACAACCAGTATCTTGAAGCTGTATTTATGTCGCCTTATAGAGACATGAGAGCCACATAAACAGATGTGGCGGGCCAGATTTGGCCCCCGGGCCTTGAGTTTGACACCCATTATTTTCTATGAGGTCGAGACCACTGTGTGCTGAAAGGTTATTAGATAACTGACAAACTAAATTCTCTTTGGTGAGATGATATTCCAGATATTTAGCACAATTTTGCATATCCATGTTTTATTTCTTTATGTTGTTAGGAATGTAATCTTCAATCACTGAATTGTTAACTTCAGCTGTCATTCCAGTAGTTTTTTAATATGTTTTCTATACCATTGTTACCTGTCAGACGCTGATTAATTCACACTCATGCCTTATTTTTTGCCTGTCTCTCCACCACCTCATACTGACCAGGTCCTTGTTTTGGCATTTGACAAGCAATGATTGGTTGTTGTATGGCTTAACAAAGTCATAATCTGTTGATCTTGTAATGTGATACTGAACAGGTTCCAGGATGCAGGTTTTCTTAGAGAGAGAGATTACATAGTGAGGCCAGCAGAGGTAAACATTGCCTAACAATGTCTTAAGAAGGAGGAATTTATACTATTAATCTTTTGCACATGAAGTACCTCAAATGTAAGCGGATCGTTCGCAGTGATAAGCAAAGGTAAGAATACCTTTGAATCTTTTTTTTTTAATTTTCTCAAGTGATAAGCACAAAGTTGAGAGATTTTTGGGAGGATTTTTTTGTGATGGAACAACACAAAATCATGCATTATTCAGAAGTGGAATGATTGGCAAACTATTTTGCAAATTGTGTAATAACATTTATGTTCCCTGCATAATTTCTTGGTCAAACAACACTTTTGCTGAGATTGGAGCTTAAAGATTTCCTGTCTCTGCTCTACAGAAAATGTAATTTTTTTAATGTAAAATAGTTGCAGTTCACTCAGGTTGGATGGAGAGAGTTTGTGAACATCAGTTATCAAGTATTGCCACAGATTCTCAATTAGCAACCCAAATGTGTTTATAGCTGCATATTTATTGGGTCGTTCTTCTGCTGGAAGCAAATTCTCCATCCCAGACTCAAGCCTTTTGTAGCTTCTTAATACATTTTCCTTTCACTTGCCATGTATTTAGCTCCTCCCACCTTCCTATCAACGCTGTGTTGAAGAAAGGCATTCCTAGAACATGATATGCCTTCAAGCAGTTTTCAGTATAGGAACGGTGTGACCAGTCCAACTCCAGTCCTCAAGGGCCAATGTCCTACATAAATCACAGTCTGCAGAAGCTTTGCTAATGACCCATCAACTTGATCCAAGTGTGTTAGACAGTGCTTTGTGAGATGTCCAACGCGTGGTCGTTTTTTTATAACCTCATCATGATTTAAAAGTATCCAGAGCTTTAGCCCTGGTCTTCATGCTGCTGTTTGTTCACTGATGTTCTTTAGCAAACCTCTGTGTCTTTCACAGAACAGCTGAATAAAAACTGATAATTAATCAGAGACTAGTTTTAATTAGGAGACTTGTAAAGATATTTGGTTGCACTAGATTTAAAGGTGCAGAATCTATACGCATGGCATACTCTTATGATACTTTAAGATAGTATATAAAAGCATGCATATTTTCCTTTCACTTTTTAATAATGCTGTACTCTGATTTTGTCCCACATAAAATCCCAATAAAATACATTTTATTATAACACAATAGTTTATATTACTATAAGGGTATCTGTTAGGTTTATTTAGGTCCTAACCTGCAAAGAATCAACCAGAGACACAAATTACTTTTCTGCAGAAGAGGGGAGCAGAACCAAACGCGGAGAACCGCCGTCAAAACACTGTCTGTGATCAACTCCGTCTTTTGTCTCCACTGCCTTTTATTATGTTTACAAGGAAGGAGGTTGGGCTTTTTCACATAGTCACACAAAGAACTGACCAATGACCTTTACTACAGGATGTTCTGGAACCTTCTGTGGACAGACGTTTTCTAACAGTATCAATACATTTGCAAGGCCCTGTGTTTGAAAGCTTTTCAATTCCAGACTGATCACATCATATCTCCAGCAGAATCAGTTTATATTGCTGATGAATCACTATTTAGTTTTATTGGAAATAGTACAGGTCTGAGGAAACCCATTAGGTTGTTCAGAGCCCATCCAACTGATGAAGATCTAACTATGATCACCTTGGTTACACATGAAGGATTCAGATTTGTATCAGTCTGACAGCAAATGACAAACAAAACCTCTTCTTCCAAGATGGAGAAAACAAACATATGCTACAAATACAGTAATATCAATATACTGTGGTTAGTATGAAGTCAGAAATGCAGTTATACCTGGTATGATGGTTTTAAGTGGTAGATTTGTTCCTTTTTTAAGGTAGTCTCATACTGACACTGATGTTTTTTACTTTGAAATTTTGTCTCATACTTATGGTATAATTTAGGGTTACAATGACATTGTAAGTTTTATCACTCCAAAGTCATTTTCAGTTATATTTATACTTCTCTTGCATTAGTAAAATAAATCTGCTTTAGTAACTTAAGTGATAATTACAATCATAGGAAGTTTCTATAAGAAGCAAGTTTAATGAGCCAAAATAATTTTCTTTGTAAAACTATTATTTTCTTTGTTATTTTAAAGCCTTATATGCTTTGTTTCATGTGGGACTAACTAATAGGTGATGGATTGTATACCACTTTTAACTTTTAAAGAAAATCAACATTATAGAAAATTGCTGAAGGAAAATCAGCATATTTGCTTCTATTGTAGCATGTTTCTGACATATATCAAATTATTTGAAGGATTTTTTTTATTATTATTTTTATATCATTTTAGAACATGGGGTGCTTTCAAATTCTTTTTTCGAAACTGAAAAGTGTGCCCATGCTAGCACTGTCACCTTGACAATTCACTCCTTGTATGTTTTTGTGTCAGAGTCATGTGTCAGAATCGCCAAAGGTTGCTTCTCATTAAGGAAGCATTTATGTATGAGAAACAATTTTGCACACCTCATTAATTGGCAGTATACTGTAGTACTAGTACAACATATTTTAAACATTTAATGTGTTTTTTTTTATCTCTCCTTAATGAATGACATTATTTTTTGGGTGGTAGAATGAATGTGTAGACCGGTAAAGAAAAGCATTTACTTTTAAAACAACTTTGCTGACATTTTAAAGTTTAAAATAATGCTATTTGAACTCTTGAAGAATGTCACTTGACCAATTTTATTTTCAAAGCTTTTTTGGGTGGATGTGTCAAAAGTGAGATTGTTTTGTTGAGCCTTTTTGTTTTTGTATCTTTAGGTTTTTACAAGCTTATAATAAAAATAGTTTCTCTAATTGATTCTACTGATGTTTTTTGTTGTTGATACTATATTAAAGAGTTCTAAAACTGGTTTGTACAGTTCACCCCTTATTTAATATTTAATAAAGAGGTGTTTACTTTTTCATATTCATATTCATACTTTTTCAAACTGATTATTGATATCAAGTCAGTTTGGATAGTTTTCTTTCTTACTAAATAAAATCATCATTTAGAAATTACACTTTGTATTTATTTTGTTTATCTCCGATATTAAAATTGATGTAATAATTTAAAAAACGTTTGTGACAAAAAAGGAAAATCCCTCAAAAAAATCAGTTAGGAGGCAAATGCATTTTCACAGAACTGTTGCATCAAAAGCAATGATTGCAAAGTTACTTTATTTGCGCCATTCACACTCCAGGTGACACAGGCTTGAATTATCACATAGTAAATGAGAGACATGTACATAGGTGCATTTGTTACGGAGATTTACTGACAGTACTAATACATCCCTCAGTGTCTCTAGCATATATTGGATGCATTCTTGTTAGAAATTTGCATTTGTTAGGGGTAACATTTAATTATTTTTCAAATTGTGCTCCTGATGTATCATTAGATATGTATAGGTTGAAATATCCCTCGTTACAAAACTAACTTTCTTAATTACAACAGTTTACTAGATAGTATTTGAGCTTGTTGAAGACAGTGTACTGTAATAGACGCGGTTCCACCAGCAGGGGGCAGTGTATGAATGTGATCATCGGGTTCCATTGAAACACATCCTCTTAGAAAGTATTTGACATAGGCCTTTTATTGCTGTATTAAAATAGATGATGTTTGCTACTAAGAATTTTCACAATATATCAAAGTCCTCACAATAAGTAATATGTGTTTTTTTGTGATAATTTAGAAAACTAGGATTTGGATACATACTGTAGTTGATCGTTTAGTTTTTTTCAATATCAATGAAAATAATTTCATCGTGTCGTTTTTTAACTGATAACTATACAAGCCAGTGTAAAACACTGAAAAAAACTTTATTTTACTTAATTGTCTTTAAATCTGTAGTCAGTATTTGATGTGAACATGTGTCATACTGTAGGCTTAAAACATTGTTAGTTTTCTGTAACCTTCAGCAATGACACTAAAATGACTCTTCCTTCATTATTCCATCAGAATTGAAAAAGTGGCCATGAGCAGCACAATGTGCCCATGAAAATAAATGTACTATTATCATTTGAAGAGGAAATTAACATCCGTCTGTGCTTCTGACAGCATGGGTCTAAAATTGAATCTGCTGGTGTGTTTTGGCACCTGCTGATATTAGACCTGTGCAAATTTATTTTGCCACCTATGAATAAAATAATGCATTGTCTAGTGTGTAGTGCAAAATGATGGCCACAGAATATTATGTGTTTGTGAAATATACTTAAAAATACATCAGTGACATTGCTGTAATGAAATGCAAATCCTCCTGTATTTTGCATTAAAACAAATACCTGCATAAGTTGATCTGCAAATTAATTTGTGGTTACTGAAGAATGCTTTAAGACTTTAACAAGGCTTTGCAGCTGGCACATTGTCAGGAAACATGGCCTGAACAAGAGAACTTAGATGAAAAGTTGGAAAGTACTACATGTGGCAAAAGGAGTTATCTATTAATTTGTCTGAAGTTCAGGGAGCATGAAACTAAATAAACATGTACATAAAAGAAATGTAGTTAGAGCTATAGATAGATAGATAGATAGATAGATAGATAGATAGATAGATAGATAGATAGATAGATAGATAGATAGATAGATAGATAGATAGATAGATAGATAGATAGATAGATAGATAGATAGATAGATAGATAGATAGATAGATAGATAGATAGATAGATAGATAGAACTCTCCCCTTTAATGTTTTACTCTTTCATTGCTTTTACAAATTAATTTTTATCACTTTTTTTGCTTTTTTAGCTGATATCTATCCACACAGACTGACTGCCAAAGTTAGTATTAAATACTAACTTGAAGAGGGTGAATATTTATGCATTTTTATTTTAGACAGTTTTTCCCCCCCCCCCAAGTCTTTATCTTTAATTATGATGATTTTCCACTTATACGTAAAAAAACATTTGGGATTTTAATATTACATTATACCAATAAAAAATGTAATTCGGAAACAGCTAAGAGAAAAGGATGTTTAATACCTGTTTAAAGGATATTTTTGGTGTGTTTCATCTTTCAAACGTGCATAATCTAATTATAATTTATTGAGACGTACATGCACAGCAAGATTTATGCAGTAATTATTCATTTATGTCTTGATTTTTTTTCCTCTCTTTGCATCATTTCCTCACTAAGCTGAGCACCAGATGAGTTACAAATATAAAAGTCAAAGCATTACATATGGAACCCATCAGACATGTACTCAAAAACTAAAAATAAAGACACAAGTGAACCCTATTATTCACTTACAATACTATGTCTTTTTTTTTTCTTTTTAATTTACCAGCCCAAAGAAAGAGTGGGATATTGAGGCTTTGTATGAGCAGGATGATGTCATGTCCTCTTCCTATGGTGTAGAAAGAAACCTTTGTTTTGCAGAGGGTAGGCCTGGTCATTGCTCAAACATGTGACATTCACAAAACACTTTTAGCACCAAAACAATTTCTTTCACAAACCAGACCTTTCCATTACTAAGAACGTCCATATTTCCTGTAATGTGTTCAGCAATGTGTTTGTTATAAAATGTATTAAGTAAATCATGTTAAATAACCATATTGTATTTTTTTTCTCCTTCTACTAAATCAACTTCTATGCTGTCTGAGGTTTCTTTGAGGTGCATGTCTCCCAAACTGCTTTCTTGTTTGCTTGTCTTGGGACTTTGGGGAGTAGAATAGATGAATATAGAGGATATTAAACAGAGCAGTGATAGCTCTGGAGCGTTGCCATTAATCACTGCGGTTCCTTTTAAAGCTAAAATGTTATATTTCCCACAGCTGCTGGGAAGGGTCAAAAGGTAGGTAAAAGTAAACCAGATATAGGACTTGGACAGAACGCCCTTTTTTCCAAGTAATGTTGATAGTGCTTCATGTGTACTGTATTTCCAAAGTGCTAAAATAGGAGGAAACTGGACTTTTATTTTGGTTCTAAGATGTTTCACCTCTTATCCAGAAGGCTTCTTCAGTTCTCATTATAAGCTGATAGTTCTAGGTTTCTAACTATGATGTTCATCCCACCTCCATCACATTAATCTGGGGAGGTGAGTCTGAATCAACTCGCCTCCACAGACCAGGTGTTTCAAATTCCAGTCGTCCTCCTGAATTAAAGATGCACCTAAAGGTTTTCAGGACACCGGCCATCGAAGGCTAGAGTTCGAAACTGCTGGAACCTTCTCCTCTTTGTCTTGCTGTTTAGTGTTTTCTATTTTTGTACTTTTTACACTGCTCTTCCAAAAACAGATCTTCTTTCGCTTAAATGAGCACTTTAGAGTTCTCAAGAGATTGTCTCTTGTTCTAGAAATGTAGATAAACAACTGAGAGGCTGGCTGCTCTGTTCTGTGTTGTGTATGTTTTTGGTTTTATCCAAACAGACATGTCAACACTCTTCATTGCACTGTACTGCAAATATCACACCCTGTGGAGCATGTGGAGTATATCGTATTGAGGTCCTTAAATTATTTAGACATGTAGAGTTAAACCCAAATATTTTCTACTACTGACAGATTTAGATGTGAAACTATTTTCACTCACCCAAGAAGTTTGATTCTAATAAAAATGAGACAGGCAAAATATTTAGATTGTTAGAGGAATATTACTAAACAAATATGTTTTACAGTAATTTCATTGAAAAATGACATAATTAAATTAATGAATGGTTGAATATGTGTTTATATCCAAAAGATATGCAAAATCTGCAAAAGGTATTAGTAATTTTGTGCTTAACTTTGTTAAAATATTACCCCCATCCAAAATCAGAACTAAAAACCTATCTTTTATAAACATTAAACATCTTCAAGAAACAGGTGAAGTAATCCAGTTGCGTTCTGTTCATTGAATTGGGATTCATGACTGAGAATCTTGATATGTGTGCACCAAATGTCATGGTAAGCATTGGTTTAGTATGACATTTATCATATACATTTTAAAATGGCATTACGAATTTTAAAAACTGACAAAGGAATGAGCTAGTAGTTGTAAGCACCAGATCACAAGGCTATTTAAAACCAAGCCCCAAAACAGGATCAGGATGGTGTACAGCAAAAATAATCCAGCGAGGAACTCAGTGTTTCTCAAAGATAAGGAAGATTGATTGGTAGAGCGAGGAACTGGTGAGTCTAATTTACAGAATGTGGAATTACTGTGTCTTAAAATAAGTTTTAACAATTCTGGATTCGTAGAGATGCTTCACCTCTTCTCCAAGGTGAATCAGCTCCAACAAACTGTAAATGAATTTTTGACATTCCATCAATTTTATGTTTAATTCCTGCATCTTCTTATACAGTTCCAGTAGGGCGAGGTGTGCAGTCACAGGCAGTTCATCTATCCTTGGTCACAAAGTCATAAAATTAAATTTATTGCCTTAGAGTTTTATTTTCCCATGTGGTGAGAGTCAGAGGGCTCCGGTCGTATGGTATATCCTGCACTATTACATGATATTTACCAGGCTTGGCATTCCAGAGCAGGGATGTAACTGAAATAGATCCGGTGGAGACATGGAGGGCAGCTGTGGAGGAATCCATGATTAACGAACTCTCTGCATTTAAAGTCAACACGTTGCACTGATTAATTCTGTGTTTCCATTGGAGCTGCAGTCTAATTTAAAAGGAAAGCAATAAAATGCAAGGCAGTTAGTAACGAGAACCACGTGTTGTCCATCTTGGTCCACCAACACTCCCCCCCCCGGCTCGTTTCCCATCTGTGCCCTTCAGGCCCTCACTTGAGTCACCTCCCACTTTCCTCTTCCTTCAGAGCCCGTCTGTTTTTGTTTTTGAGCCTGGGCTCTTTGCACAGGAAACTGTGTATACATTGGGAGCATTCAGGAAAGGCAGGGAGAAGCTTTCCCATCAACTCCAACTTTGAGGACATAACGGAGGGGAGAAAAAAAATATAAGAGGGGTCAGTAACTCCTAAACTGGGAGAGAAACACATGTCAGCTGTTCTCCTCCTCCCATAACCTGGTCTCCCTCCCTCTTACATAGTCTGGACGCTTGAAAAATCCCTGCCACATCACTGCCACGAGGCTATCCCTCAATTCAGAAAATGCAGAAAGTCTTTCTCATAAAACAACTATAACCATGTTCCTAATGGATGGGTGTCTCAGCTGCAGAAGGAACCAGTGAGAAGAACAGACTGGAATGAAGGAAAAGAGGAGGAGATAAAAGAGCAGAGAGAGGGAGAGGAAGGGAGAGAGAGACTGGGGGTGAAAAAACAACAGGAAACCAAACGATTCTAATGCTGTTTCTGCAAATCAGCTCACATAATTCAGCCGAGTACCATGAGGAACAGTCCCGCCACGTCTTTTCTCGGCTCATCTCCTGAGGAACTAGCCATGTAAAAAGAGTTGAAGTTTGAAAAGTGACGTCAGCACCAACTGTGTGGTCTGTCAGGGTGCGAGCGGATGCAGGCGTTTGGGAGCTGTGTGCTGGGATTCTTGTGCGGCTGCCTTTTGACCTACCATCTCAATTCTGTTTTGGGGCTCTTATGGATCAATTCTGGTGGTTTCAGGGAATGTTCTGTTTCAATCTTCTGGACTACTAACTGGAGCCCACATGAAGAATAAAGGAAACAAGCAGAAGACCAAAAAGAAAGGAAGTGAGAATGTGTTCGGCTGTGACCTGACAGAACATCTCCAGGGCTCAGGACAAGATGGTAACGCTTGCTTTGAAATCTAACACTGTTGGGCAATTAGCACTTCCTAGCTAGACAATATGTCCTTCGCTGGTTTTTTTACGCAGACACAGAAAAAAATAAGTTTTTTTTTTTACCTTTTAAAGTACTTTGGCTGTTTTAATCTTTTTTGCAAACATGCCATTTGTGAAGAAAGACAAAAGATATGTAGTTTTTATGTAAGAAACAGTTTTTGTTTAAAAGACTACAGATGTTTTTTTTTATCAAAATACATATGTTTTCGATTTATTATGAACATTCATTCACCCATTGGCTGCATTTAATGAACGCAGGGTGGGGCTCTTAGAGTCTTTTTGTGTAAATTTCCTGTTGTGTACAGCTCCTATGACAAGTTTCATGTCATACTTAGACTAGATATTACTGTTAGTTTTGTATGGTGGGAAAGTAAAAGGACAAAACTAAAGGAAATAACACACCACTGTGTTAAATTTAAGAGAATTTTTTTAATATATATATATATATATATATATATATATATATATATATAAATATAGATTTTATTTCTGACTTCTCACAACCTTTGTTGAAAGTTTCCCTACATATGGAAAGTTAAGTGAACAGAAATCACACAATCAGACGCTTTAAAGATAAATTTAGACCTGTTAGATGGGATCGGTGTGAGGTGGAGCATTCAGAGCAGGAAGTGAGGGAGGAGGTGTGGGTCAGAGTTTTGTGTCATGGCAGCAGCAGACATATTGTCCTTGCTGTTTGTGGGCTGTGGAAAACCTATGAGGCAAATAACCCCTTTTCTTTCTTTCTCTGCTTTTTTCTTTCTTTTGTTTTTTGTTTCTCCTTTTCTTTGTTGCTTCCTGTTTTTATTTCTTTTTAACTTTAAGATGAAAAATGAAAGCAATGTCTTATTCTGCAGTAGTCATAAGAGCAGAGTAAACAGAAACTTGAGGTTGTGTTTGTCCTGCAGTGTATTTCGGTTTGATCAGAGCTCATAATGCGCCATATTTTTTTAAGAGTCATCTGACCCAGACATGGGTCAAACCACGATCAATGAGATTAGAAACTAACACTATGTTAGTTTCTAATCTTCAATAAAGGAGTAAATTTGATTAAAATGAACCATGAAATTTGAGCATTTTGTTTATCGTCGATCTCTGCATTTCGCCAAAATACTTGCTTAACAACAAAAGTGACCTTCAATGAAATGATTATGTATATTTGTGTATTTTTGTATATTTGTACCAAATCGTCATTAATGGGACAATATGACAACACTTGCATATGATTCAGGGTTCTGAGTTGGTAAAGGTCTGAATTGACCCAGAGTCCAAATGTATTACTTAACCTTAAAATAAATCTTGTAATCTGCTGTTTAGCCTTTAGCAAAACAAAAACACAACTTGTAATAAGTTTTTAAATATTATTTAAACATAAATAAAAGGAGCATAAATAAATCTATTCTTTAAAAAAATCCTGTGATCCAAATGGTTAGCCCTTACACAATGCTGTTCTGCAGCTCTTTTCCGTCTGTTCAGGCAGGCTGACATCATCTGTGTATTTTTTGATATGGTCATCTCTCCAAGAGGCAAAGCGCAGACAGGCTGTCTAGCCAGGGTCTCAAACTCCAGTCCTCAATGGCCGCTGTCCTGCAACTTTTAGATGTGCCTCTGCTGCACCACCTGAATATAACAATTAGGTCATTAAGGCTCTGGAGAACTGATCTACACAAAGAGGAGGTAATTAAGCCATTTCATTCCAGCGTTTTTGTACCTGTGGCACATCTAAAAACTGCAGGACAGCGGCCCTCGAGGACTGGAGTTTGACACCTGTGATGTAGATGTACAAATGAAACCAGCTGTATCTAACGTCCACCGTGCTGCATATAACAGAATGTTTTGCTGCTGCAGATGATTGAGCCATTTACTCTGCTACTCTGCAAGAACAAGAACAACCTATTTAATTTATAGACAAATTAAATAGGTTGTTATTTTCATTTCCACTGCAGTTAGTTATAATAGTTTAAGTATTTTTAAATCACTATGGAAAACCTATTTGGCTGCATAAAACCTCTGTTACAGCTCCATTTACTAGTTTGATTTTATTACTTTAGTATTGCTTTCTGTTGTAGTGTATTCAAGGGACTTGAATGCCTTAAAAAGTGCTTATATATATAAATGATAATTAATACTATTATTATTAGTACTACTACGAATTACATTTTATTATTTTGTGATTATAAAATTTGCAACTCAAACAAAACAAGTAAATACAAATAAAAAAGGGCACCGTTTTTTTCAATCAAAATAGAAAATGTGCAAAATGATTTTTATTTAATTACATAAAAGTGTCTATTAAACTTATGTTTGTGTTTGTTCTGTGTGCTGAAATTTCACTTAAGTTAACACAATAGTACTGTTGTTGTGAAATGTTTTTTAAAAACTGCACAGCTCTTAAGGGATTTAAAAAGTTACAATCAAAGAGAAAGCTATAAAAATCAGTGAAAAAAGAAATGTCTGAACTGATCCCATAGACTGTTTTTTTTTTTTCAAGTTTAAAAGCTCTCCACAAATTATTACATGTACTGCCGTGTCTTCAGAAATACATCCAAACTCCAACTATATTTGTTGCCAGTCCATGAGAAAAGTTCGCCCAGTGTCTAAACAGAGAGGAGCTAAATGACAACCCGGGAGTCGCTTGTCTTTCAGATTCTGACCACAGGCAGGCAATTAGAAATCCAATTACTTAGGTCAGAAAGACGAGAATTTAAATATCTGTTGCTTTCTGCGGTGAGCTGTGAGAAATTAACTCTTGCCAGAAATATTCGGGCGTTCGTTTCTGCAGAGGAAGGGTTCTGCATCTTTGTTTCCAAAATATTTCAAGTTAATACCAGAAAATCAGGCACTGAGAGAGAAAGAATTCAAAATATGAATAATGTACCCATGGAATTAGCTGTGCATGAATCTGAAACTCTTACTAGCCAAAATAGATTAAGTGTTAAATAGACTTAACACAGGATAGATTTCTATTTTGTGCTAAACTTAAGAAAAACAAATGAGGATAATTTATTTTTTTATTAAAAAAATAAGTAGAAGTCATGTATGTAGCACTATTGAAGGACAAAAACTTAGATTTCTGATTACATGTCACACTGCATCACAAAAATACAAGACTTTAAATCAAAACTCTCTAATTTATTGCTTAAAAACCTTCAATAACCTAGGAAAAAGATGATTAATCTGTTTAAAACTGTCAAATCACATGCATCATTACCCAATACTTGAAGACAAAGCTCACTGATCTGTTTCTGCGTCACAGCAAACCTTGCAAAAACCCCGGTGAATAAAAATGAGCTGTAGTTGCTTATCATTATTAGTTAAAGTGAAGCTGTGGTCAGAAAAATCAGACATGTGATTTCACAGACACTTTAAAAACCACAGCCAGGCTTGTGCCGAGCTGTTTACTGGGATGGTGGACTGTTGTTAGGAAAGCAGTGTGTAGGTCAATGGTAACATTACAAAAGCCTATTTCTATTAGAGGAAATGTCGTAAGTAATACCAGCCACAAGGACTGGGTGTGTCAACTTTCCTCTGAAACAAACAAACCATTTTTAACTTCCTGCCTACGTCCACCTACAGTCATCGACCCTGAGGAGCAAAAAAGCAGGCGTGTATTAAAACAAACCACATCGCATGGATTTACTCCTCTGTGCATTGTTACAGTTAAAATGTGACTATCAGAGCTGTTTATTTTTACTGCTTTGTTCCTACTGTCTGTGTAGTGGAAAGAAATTGAGACATACTAAATGAAATCCAATCTCTTCAATAACATGCGATTTCCTTCCTAAAGTTCCTCAGGTTCTCCAGAAGTGTGCAGAGTTTATTGAGCAGTATGGGATTGTGGACGGGATCTACAGACTCTCAGGTGTCACCTCAAACATCCAGCGTCTCAGGTACTCATGACAAGAAAAAGATGTGTGAAAAAATATTTACCTACCTTCAGATTTTTTTCTTACGTTTTCTGCACATACATTTTTCAAAGATACACTGTGTAAATAGAAAATGCAGTTTTCAAATGATGATTTCATTTGCTGTGCAAAAAAGGATAACCAAAGCAGCTCAGTCCAATAAAAAAGAGTAATCCCCCAAATCCCTATTGAATTGTGAATTTGCTGGCCCTTTTTTATTTGGATGCTAGATGAAATTTTACTTGCCAGTCCCAGGCCTGAGTACTGCCATACCTGTAGACTAAAGACATGCTTTAAAGAGCACCTATCTGACAACATGGAGGGAGCAAAATAAGCACAAAAAGCAACAATGAATGCCTTATTCAGACCCTAATATCTAGAAATTCAAGAAAATATGAGAAACAAACTCACTGACACTTAAAATTATTGAAAAGGTTACCATTTCTTTTTTTGTAAAACCAGGGAGTCTTTTTGTGGGCTCTAGTGTCCCTTATTCTTGAAAGTAGGCTGACAGGAAAGGGGAAGACATGCGGCAAATGTCACCGGGTCCGGGAGTCAAACCCGCGACGGCCGCGTCGAGGACTCAAGGCCTCCAAACATGGGTCGTGCTACACCCTACGCCACCACGGCACGCAGCAAGGCTACCATTTCTAAGGATATGGGACTTTATCAACTCACAATGCGAACTGTAACCCTCAAATAGAAAAAACATGAAATAGTTGGAAACTTTTCCAGCACTGATTATCCTACCAAAATTACTATAAGATCTCATCAAATCTTCAGTGTTCATGATTAAACAATAAGAACAAGATTGGAAGTAAAGCATATCAAGCACCAACTCGGATTTGCCTCCCAAATCCGAGTTGGTGTATCTTTATAATCCCCAAGACTTTTGAGAAAAAAATATTCTTTGGACGTTTTTTACAGATGTACATCCTTTTATAACTGGTGCAAAATCACCAAAGCATTTCCGTTGCTGACAGTCACAGATGGTGGTGGTAGTGTGATGGTCTGGGGCCACTTTGCTGCTTCAAGACCTCGACAGCTTACTGTAGTCCATGAAATCAAGCATAGAAGTAATCCCCAAGAAGAGTCTGGCCAAGTAGCTTCGATTATGCAGCAGGAAAGTTTCCCAAAGCACAGCAGCAACTTTAACAAGTAGAGGTTTTGAAGAGATAAAGACTAAGTCCATATTTAAATCCAAACAACTTCATTTTAAACAGGCTGTTTATGCTAGAGATCATCCAATGTGGCCAAATTACAACCTGTAAAAATAGTGAGTCAAAATTCCTCCACATGGATGTAAAAGATATGATGCTAGTTAACATAAATGCTTGATGACAATTGTTGCTGCCAATGGTGGAACAACTAGTTATTACATTTACCGCAACAAATAAAATCATCATCAGTTTATACGTAGTTTTCTAATGATAAAGTTGTTTAATGACCAGAAGCCATTAAGTCATTCATAAATGAAATCCAATATATGAGAGGGCAAATGAATTTTTTGCAGCATTGTTAGTCATAAAATAACAAAAGTCAGATAAAATATGAACAAATCTTTGAACGGCATCCTTGAAATAAATGAGATTCTCTAATTTAGTGTTTACGCCTTTTCCAACAACATCGACTAGACGGATGCATCTTAGAGCCTCAGAGGGCAACAGAAGTGAGCTGGGGTGCCAAACAGTCCAGTCATTCAGCTAACTCGGTGTGTGTGGATGTTTTTGTGCAGGCAGGAATTCTGCTCCGAGGCGTGCCCTGACCTTACCAAGGAAGTATACCTCCAGGACATCCACTGTGTGGGTTCCTTATGTAAGCTCTACTTCAGGGAGCTGCCCAATCCTCTGCTCACATACGAGCTCTACAGCAAATTCACTGTGAGTACGTTTAGTTTCATCTGCAGAATGTAAAAATCCTGTATGAATGAGCCGGTATGGCTGTGGATTACGCTAATGTTCATCTTGCATTGCATTTTTTAAAGAGACAGATGTTCATGTACATCAGGTAATGATTTTTTACAAGTATTATTGCTAGCTAAAATAAAAACAATAATTTATGTCATCTGACTTCCATAATGGAGGAAAAGACTGTAAGCAGAACAACCCAAATCTGGCCTTTGGGAAAATAAAATTTAAGTATTGGCCTTCATGAAATATACTTCTTGTTTTTGTTTTATACGTAGCCTCACACATCACCCTGAACATATTGTTCCCATCATGAAACACGGTTTTGACTTTGCTGGGATTCTGATCAGAGTTCATGGAAAGACTGATGGAGCTTAGCACAGAGAAAACATGGGAGAAAACCTGCAAGAGGCTGGGACCTTTAAAGCTACAGTGGAATGGTTTACATCAAAACATATCTATGTATTAGAATGATCCAGTCAAATTCCATAAATTCACCCCTACTGAGAATCTGAGATATTAAATCAAATGTTATGTTACTCAGTACTTAAGTAACCATTTCACCGACCTGTGTTTACTTGAGTAAAAATATGTTGAAGTAGAGTTACTCTTTCTTGATTACAACTTTTTGGGCACTTAATCCATCTCTGTACTGTCATTTAAGATTTTTGCAAGCTGTTTAGTCAGTGTCTTTGCTTTTGTATTTAGAAGGGTTTCACTATCACAATCTTCCCATTCAGTTCCATTAAATACATATCAAAACAATAAAATTCTTAAAACCAGAGAGATAAGGCTCAAACACTATTGGTCCAGAATAAAAGACACTGTGTGTTTGAACTTTTTGTTTACTTTATTTTAATTTTATTTTAGTATATTTTCTTTTGCTTTAGCTCCTTTTGTTGGCTGGGATGGGGGGAGTATGGGAGGGGTGGGGGGTAGGGTGGGGGGCTCAGGGGGGAGAATGTTAAAACTCAGATCCTTCTCTGTATAACTACTTAATGTTGTATACTTTACAGTACCGATATTGTCAACATCGGTTTCACTGTATGTTTACTTGTTGAAGGATTTAATAAACATTGAATAAAATGTGACCAGATCCTAAAATATACCCAAAGTCGAACTGATAACCAGCTAAGATAAAGTGTAGGTTGTATAACTTCTACACTTGGTAGTAAAGAAAAGTTTTTGGCTGCTTCTCTAGATGAATGCAAATATGAAAGAGACTTCAGTAGGAGAAAATGGGACAAAAATACCCAAGTGTAAGAACTGCTTTCTGTGGAGCAGTGTGTGTACTTTGACGGGGTTATTTGCATACCTTGGCTTTCTTACATCTCTGGCTGGCTGTGCCTTTAACTCCAGCTCTCTGGTATGCTTTGAAAAGCGTTTCACTCTCCTGGGGTACTAACAGAAATCTGGCTGATCACAAATATCTTACCCACTCAGACTGGACATTCATGGTGGTATTTTAATGGACATTTCAGGTCACCTAGGTGTCCTTATTTAGTCAAAATGAAAACGTTTACCTTTTTTTTAGCCCGTAAACGATGTCCGAATTTGGCCTGAAACAAAGATGTTGAAAGTCAGACTTGTTTCGTCCATTTGATAAATCATGACAACTTCTCAAACATATTCAGACATGAGCAGATGCTTTTGTGTGAACATCTTCAAATATCATTTTATATCCTTTGAAAAAAATTGCACTTGGATGGTTTTTGTTTGAAGATTTTTTTTCAATGTACTATAATGACTTCAATAAAACTTTAAAAAAAAAGTTCAGTGTTGTTGGTTTAATTACATGCATTGCAGCACTTCTATTTTAATATTTAATGAGTATGAACTTGAATGAGTCTGTAGCTGGATGGTTCCTCAGAGAGGGATTGCTGCAGTGACCCCATGCAACCAGCTGGGCCTCCCCAAAACAATGTTAGCAGTCATCCTTAACCGCTAACATTGTAGCTGAGTTAGCTATTATTTTGAATTTCAAATCGAAATTCAAAATAATATGATTTGAATCAAACTAGATCTTAATATAACCATGTAATATGGTTGTAATGGAATGAATTTGGTTGACTTGAACTGAATTATAACCGATTTATATCCCATATATGTGGACATAATTTGAACTTGTTTGTGTCATGAATGTTGGTAAGTTTCAAATTTATTTGCAAAAGCTTTGGAGAGAAACTTAAAAATATATCAGACATGACATGACAGCCATTGTGATTATCTTTGTTTCTCACACAGGAGGCTGTGTCATTTCAAGGAGATCAAGACAGACTTTCACATATTCAGACAGTTATCAAAGAACTTCCGTCCCCTCACTTCAGGTAAACCCCACATCTTTCGCTCTCAGTTCCTGAAATATCAGTCCAGCTTGCTTTTACTGACTTTAAAGCTGTGAAAAATATGATGAAGCAACTATTAATCAACTGTTCTCAGGACTCTGGAATACCTTTCCAAGCACTTGGCCCGACTTGCTACCTTAAGCGCCCAGACAAATATGCACACGCGTAATCTGGCTTTGGTTTGGGCTCCAAATCTGTTAAGGTGAGTTTAAACCCACGCAAGTACTGGAAATATTTTAGGCAGACAGCGCTGCATAATATTTGCCCCCTCACAAGTCTCTTCTGTTTTAATTTTTTTGTTACATTCAATGATTTTTATCATCAAACAAATTTTAACGTCAGACAGAGTTAAGCTAAGTTAATGAGTCTGGTGGAAAATATGAACTAAACTTTAGATATTTAGCATCCCGATTCTGAATGTGTCCACCATTATTTTTTCCAAAAAAATCTTATGATTAGGCTTTTAATAGATTTGACATGTAGTGCTTCTATCATCCCACACAATACTTTCGGATGTCCTACATTACCAACTTTATTTTTAAAACCTTACAGCTGTGCGGCATTTCGACATCTGCACTTGTGATTTATGAATAGTCATAAATAACTCATCTTTGCAGGTTTATGATGAAAATGTTAAATCGCTGACCTCTTTCAGTCTGGAATAAGTTTCAAAGCAACTTTTAAAGCTTTGAAACTTCATCACACTGCATTGTGAGACATTATTCACAAATGGAGAAAATAATAGAACTTAAGCTTTATAGCTTAAGTGGCCCCATTTAGGGTGAATGTTAATAATCCAACAATTAGAAAGGGACTGGGCACAAATGTCATCAATGGTAGTGTTCACCCTTTCAACAAAATAGACGTCATCCCAGCAGTCAAACATGGTGCTGGTAGTTTGATGGTCTGCTTTGCTATTTCAGGGTCTGGATGAGGTGACATAATTTTTGTAATATTCAATGTTTTACTACCAGACCAAGGAAAATGGCTGAATCAAAAATAATTTTGCAAATTAGAGTGAGCCACAGTTCTTCCACAGGGAGCAATTAAAAAAGCATGATAGTAGTTTTAAGCACGAATGGTGGCACCAGTAGCATTTCTGTTACGTTGGGCCATATTTTTTTAGGTTGTTTCATTTTGGTTACTGCCCTTTGTATTTAGACAGGCCATCTTTGTTTGCTTTTAATTCCTGTTGATGATCTAAAACATTTGAAGATTTAAAAAAAGGCAAACCGGAGGAAAGAAAGCAAATACTTATTTGCATGACTGTCATTCCTCTTCTTCTACTTTGCCTCTGCAAATGCATTTGTAAATGCCCTGCTTTTGAGAGACGCTTGTAATCAGCAGTTTATCCTTAAAATCCTACATCTTGTGTTTTTTAGATCCAAGGACATTGAGACTTCATCTGGTAATGGAGACATGGCCTTCCAGGAAGTGCGAATACAGCAGTCAGTGATCGAGTTTATCTTAAACAACACAGAGCAGATCTTCAGTGGTGATTCTGATCAAACAAAACCCAAAGAAGGTATATCCATAAACAGTTCTTTCAACACTAAAATAGTAAGAGATTTTTACTGATACTAATAGATTATACTTTGCAGGACCGAGTTTGATGTGTGCAGAGAAATATGCCACTCTCCCGATCAGTGGTGGGAGTGGGCCGATGAAACTGATGAGTCTGGAAGAAGCCCAGGCCCGCTCCTTAAGTCCAAACCACCCAGTGCACAAAGAACGTCAGCGAGAGAACAGCCTACCTGATACCAGCACTGCATCGCTCTATCACACGGTCATAGAAATATCAGACAAGTAAGATCTAAATTCAGCTTTTCAAGTTAAAGATTGATGTCTCACAGGATAAAATAACAGAAAATATATTTGATATCACTTCTTTTTTTGTGTTTGTTTTGATTAGGAGAAGGTTCTCTGGAAAATCTAAAAAGTGGAAGTCTATCTTTAACCTGGGAAGATCTGTGGAGTCAAAGGGAAAACTCAGCCGCAATGGCAGTGTGTTCATCAGAGCACAGGGAGCATCAGGTCAGGCTTTGCTCCATTTGTGTACTATAAACATACAAAAGTAATGTTCTAACTACAAATACACTGGCAGACTTTAAACTTTACTGCATTCTCAGAAAATAACAAGAGAATGCAGACAATACGATTAAATAAATAAATAAGAAAAAGGGCAACAGTGTTTTGTATGCTTTAGATAGAACATGTTTAGGGTTAGTGGTAAACAAAGACTAGTTCCATAAAAACTAAAATTTTGAAGTGTAACCATGTTAAAATCATTTAGAAACAGGCCTGGGACTCTGAATAAACCCAAAACATTCATATCAATTTGTCCTGTTTGACTTGAGGATGTAATATTGTGTGTCATTTTATTTAAAAAGATGAAACTTCCAAGTATGACGTTACAAAAATTCCCCTGAAGTCCATCACCAGTGTGAAAAGGTTTCTCAGTGACACAGACTTCAAAATTCAATATAAACACACACGGTATAATACAATCTTCTTTGCTAATCTTGCTGGAAGCTTTTAAAAATACAAAATGTGCTGCTGTTAGCTTATATTGCTTTTAGCTTTTCAGTTTACTCTAGTTTTTGAACATACATCTGGAAAATGTTTAAGTTATGCTTTATGTCATCTCAGATACAGGTTACAACTTCAGGGATTAATGAAATTCACATTTCAAAATTTCTAGCATCACAAATGTAAAGAAAATATGATAATGCCACAAACAGCATGACTCAGTTTATAGATGCCTATAAACCTTTATTACCTGTCCTGAGAGAAAGAGCATTTTTTATAGAGGTGTCAAAAACAAGATACTAAAATAAATTAAGTACTTATGACACCAAAACATTAAGTTAAATATATTGGGCACAACAGGATTTTCATGTCCATATTGTCTTAAATTATTACTTATAAAATAAGTGGTAACTTTTCATGTATTTGATTTTTCTTTTTACAGAAAAGGCAGCTCTGCGTCCTTCCAGAAGCATGGAGTCCTTGTGCTCCTCATCTCCAGGTGAACCCAGTCTTAAATACTATATATCATAGCTGTGCCTTCTAATACAAAAAACTTTTCACATTTTGTCATGCCACAAACACAAATGTATTTCTGGGAATGTCATATAACAGACATGTACAAAGTAGTGTACAACTCTGAAGTAAAAGAATCAAAGGAAAACAGTGAAATCTGAAAAGTTTGGCATGTATTTTTATTCAGACCTCCTTTACTCAGATATCCTTAAGTACATTTTATTAATTTAACTTTACTTAGTTTAATACAAATTAAATAAAGGTAACTTGTATCACATCAACATATGATTTGATGTTAGAATAAAAACTATTTAGACCTATATGCAAAATGCAAATTATGACACGGCACGAAAATGAATGTTCACAGATACTCACATCTAATCGATTGATTTGAGCTGTTTTGTAAAAACAAATGTGCAAAATGTGGAGTCCTTAGTTTGACTAAGCTGCTAGAGGCATAGCCCAAAAGTCCTGCTGTAATTACAGGGAAATGTGGTTCTACAAAGTATTTACTCGGGAGAACTAAAAGTTGGTCCACACCTTTCAGAATTTATTTGTAAAAAAACTAATAAATAAAAGTCATATAACTTTTACCTTCACTACAGCTTCACAATTATGGGCTACTTTGTGTTGGTGCAGTACATAAAACATAAATACATTGATGCTTGCAGATGCAACGTTCTAAAGCACTGTGGGTATAAACAAAAACGTAATAACTGGCTTTAAAAAAAACAATTATGCAAGTATTTTACTATACAAATCTTTGGTTGACATTATGTTTTCTATTGCACAGATGATGACGGTGCAAGAAGCAATACCTCAGCTGATGGATCCAATAGTATTTTTATTCCTGATGTGAAATCCAGAACACTGGGATCTGACTCACTCTACGATCTCAACGAACATAACCAAAACTGGGAGATGAAAGCAAAGAAAGGTGGTGCAAAGGCCAGCTGGAGCTCTGGCCTGAACCAAAAAGACTCACAGGGAGCTTCCGCTTTTCAGAAAACAATGCCAGAACAACTCAAGGTGTTCAAAGGGGATGACCTCAGCAACTACAAACCGAGTTCTCCGAAAAACAGGAGGATGCTGTACTCTGGCTCCTCCCGGCCCTCGTTCCCAGGCAGCTTCTTTCCACTGGAGTCTTCGCCGAGGCACCAACGCAGAGCCGTCAACATATCTGAGCCTTTTGCTGTGTCCGTGCCCTTACGTGTGTCTGCTGTCATCAGCTCCAACAGCACGCCTTGCAGGGGGCTCAACAAAGAGAAAGCAGCCACTTTGAAGCCTTGCAGGGAGCCTACAGAGCAGAGCAGCCACTTTAAAAAGAGCAACACGTTCCCTCTGCTGGAGCCAAAAAGGCAGGAAGGAACAGAGAAGAAGCACACCGAGGTTCTGACCTTCAGAGTGTCGCCATTGGGTAAGGAAGTCTCTTTTGCAGCTTTTTAAGATGGCTTCACTTCAGCTAAGTGTTTTATTTGACATGAAGGAAAATTTACATTTCTTTCAGATAAAGACAAACAAACATTGCAAAAAAATGAAGGAGAAAAGATTGTTTCTAAACTGGAAGAGCTACCTAATGCACAAAAAAGTGAAGACAAAGATACAGCGCCATCTCCTGGGGAAGACATTCACAATCTCCCTAAAGATACACAACTGGTAAATCATTTTCTGTCATGTCAGTTCTTGTTATTTTCCTTAGAATGATGAGATTTAGACACACTCCTGGGAGATTTAGAGTTAAAGTTACTGAAATGTCTTAAATGTTTTTAATAATACTGTGCACTGCTGACAGTGGAGCTTCAAGACATCTACATATGGAGTTGTAGCCGTTTCCTGAGTTTCCCTTCCCTCTGCACAGCCCTAGGTCAATTTTTTAGCGGTGATTTTCCTCAAACCAGCTGCAGAGAGTTTCTGCTTTTTCACCTTCTGGGTTGATATAAACAACTGTTTCTAATTAATCAATGCAATTATGATTCTTTATCTATTGCACAATTTAAGGTAATAATTGTTCCCAAAGAAACATGTTTGTCAAGTTAAAAGACGTTTCTTCTCAGTCTGCTCCTGGTATGAATAATATTGCACCTTGTTATTATTTCATAACAAAACTAAATTTCATTTGGACTTTTACATTTTAAACATGTTAAAATCCAAACCCTTGTTCAAAATAAAGTCAAAAAATAAATATTCAGTTACTTTGTGTGATTAATTCGTGTCTGGTTTTATCTCTCAGGCTGTTGGACCTGCTGCTGGGAAAATGCTTTGGTCTGACCTCCATCAAGAGCTGATGATAACTGAGCCTGAAATCAACCTGCTGCATACGACTTTTAAGCCAGCTTTTGCTTCAACAAGCACCAAGTTAACAATGGACGTCAAGTCAAAGCGAAGCCGCAGCTCTCCATCTTTATCTTTGCTTTGTAAGGAGACTTCGTCGAACGCCTCTTTGGGTGAGCGTGTAACTGCAAATAGACCCGACTCAAAAAGAAAACAGCCCTCGGAATCAGACCTGTTGTTTTGTGTTCACAAAAACTTTGACGTTCAAATTTCAAGCACATTAGACGCAAAAGAGAAACTGAAACCTTTACATAAAAGTGCACCAGCTTACACCAGCCAGTGCCAGGTTCCTAGGAGGGAAACCAGGGTAGGCTGTGTTAGAAATCCTTTAACAATAGAGGACACCCCACAGGTCGCAAGCTTCTCAGACAGTGCAGACAGACAATCTGAGAAACAAGAGGACACAAAACTATCACAGGATGAAGTAAAGAAAAGTGTGAATCCTGAGGTGGAACCCTGTCAGAGACTCTCGGTGTGTTTAGAGGAGAGACGAAACATGCCAGAGCTGGCGAACTTTGATGATGAAGATGTATTTGGAATGAACCTGGAGGAGCTGGACTTGGTGGAGTCCTGGGAGGATCTTAGCTCCACCAAGCAGTGGGTTACTAGTCCTCTGCACTCACCTGATGTTGAGGAGCTGTTTAACCAACTTTCCCCCTTCAGTTCTAAGGGAGAAACTCCAAACCCAGAAGCTTCATCTCCTGAAAACGTTCCTCAGAATGTTGGAGCTAATCCAGAAATTAAATGGACCAATCTGCCATTGGTGCCTAGACGAACGAGTTTGAATAACAATAATGCAACCCAACCTCCAACAGCAAAGAGCAGCACAACAAAACCAAAGAATACAGCATCATCTCAGAGATTCATCAGGCAAATGTCATGTGAGACAACAGTGCCAGAGAAAAAAGAGGAGCATGGCTCTTTCAGACAAAGACCCTGCTCCCTTAACTTAGACCTTAGCCATCGATGCATAAGAGACATTTCAAATCAGCAAAATCGCAAGTCGTCTGAGTTTTTTTCTGGTCCAAAAGGCTTGCTGGCCACTTCTGGAACTGTGAATAAAGGACATTCTGAGTTGGATCTGTTTCTAAATGACAGACAGGCACCTCTCCGCCGAAACTCTGCCCCAGTCAGTGTGTCATCGGTGCGGACAGCCTTCATGATAAAAACATGTCAGGTCAAAGCTGTGCCCGTTGTCCCTCCACAGGTGCAGTACAGCCAGATACCTCAAACAAAGCAAGAAAGTGATTCTGGCACTGTGAAGGAGCAAGAAAAGGGATTCTCAAAGACAAGCACAGACACAAGCACTGCCATCCCGCCTATGATGATGTCGGACCTAAAGGAGGAACTGGAGAACAAAGAACCACCCCATAAACACCAAAAGCATGCAAATGTTCAGAAGTCAGCTGAAGCTGGGAAGAATGCCACCCCAGAGCTGCCAGTCATAACTAGGAGACATGCCCCGAGTCTGGAAGTGTTTGTAGACGGTCCTAGACCCAACAGAGGAGCACTGCTACAAAGGCCATCCTTTAGAAACCGGCAGAGACCTCAGAGCCTCATCCTTCTCAGCCCCCCTTTCCCGTTCATGGACTATCCAACATCAGGGGACGATGGCAAGCTGCTATCATCCATCAAGAGTCTAAATGACACGTCGGCGCTCAATGTCTTTTCCAAAGAGATGACTGAGAACTTCAGGACACAAGAGGGACTCGCTCTGCAGAATAAAATGACGATTCCGAAAAGCGGACAGAGACTAGAAACATCAACCAGCTGCTTCTACCAGCCTCAGAGGAGGTCCATGATATTTGACAGCAGGAGTCCCAGGCAGATCGAATGACTGCGAGTGGGTTTATGTACATAAACTGTACATAAACAGTACAGTTTATGTACTATAGGTGCAGTACATGAAGTATCTTTGGAAAAAAGAAAAGATTATGATAATAGTCTATGGGATGAAGCTAAAGTGATCCCAAAATCAAAAAGAGGAAGCCATAACTCAGATTTTTCTGATATGTGAGACTAGGATCAATATTTTTATTCATTCTCTTAGTCCTCACTGGTATTTTTTTATACGTGTAATCATATTTTTTTATCAAATGATATTTTTATTCCCAGATAGAGTTTCAAATTAAATTACAGCATAAAAGTACCAAGTGTGACACTATGACCACTGACAAAATAAATGACATCAAATTTATTCATCATCTCACTTGATAGAGCGCTGAATATATGAGGTAGCAAGTGAACATTGTGTTATCAAGGTCGAGTTAGAAGTAGGAAAAATTGGCAAAAATATGCAAGTTTAAACAGAAGATTGGGTCAGAATACTGCAGCTCCTCTGGAGGTTTACCGGTCTGCAGCGGTCAGAATCTGTCCAAAGTGTCCAAACATTAAGTTCAGTAGAGGGCTGTATAACTGCAGACCAGTCAGGGTGCCCGTGTAGATCATAAAGTTATGTTTGAAGAGTTTGAAATGTGCGTAGAGTGTGCAGCTTTGAGGTTAGTTCAAACATTTTAGACTCAACCTGTCTACTAGATAATAAATCAGATCCAAGAGAGCATGTGCCATGACTGCTGATAAAATTTAGGCTACTGTAATATGTTAACTTGATGGCAAGATGACCTTTCACTGAGTGATAATGACATATGTAAAAAAAAGAAAAAAAAAGTGGGAAGCAGGTTCTATCCTAAGATGTGCACAAATTCCATGCATTTAATTCAGAACAAACTGAAGTCAATCACATATTGCTCTTTTTTCAGAAATTAGCTCTGCAGCATATGGTAGTTAAACTCACTAACTTTTTTCCCCCCAAAACCCATTTGCAAACAAACTCACACAAAGCAATGATCTCAAGAAGACATATTCACCTCTACAATATTTGCAGGGCATGAGCATTTTTGTTGATCACAACACAAACACTAGATGGAGCCAGATGATCCAGATTTAGGCCTGTGGCATGTACGTAATTCAGCTCTGAGATCATCTTTTGCATGTAGAGGAAATGTTCCTGTTAGTGAAAGGTTTCTGACACTGAAACGTGCAAGCACAGTTTATATTCTGTAACTTGTTGAGTTCAGGTTAGTCTTAATCCATTAAAATCCAAAAATGATCCAATAGTTTTGCCTCCTCTGGGAGCTCCAGGGATGGAGCAGGATTATTTTAGAGGCATAAAAAAAAAATCTGATGTAATATTTTATAGTTGAAGCAAATGCCACCACACAAAATCAGTGTGTTAAACAGGAAATGACATATCTCTCAAGAATTATCTACTGAAGAAGGACAACTGAAGTCCTAAAGGAAAATATCAATTAAAACTGTTTTTATGAAACAAACTTTTTATCCCTGAATTTAAATTTAAAATTTTCTTTCAATCAACTGACTCTTACTACATTAATTATTATTTTTTTTTATATGAACACTTAGTGAGACTGGATCTGTGGCGCACATTGACGTCAATGTGATTTTGTTCAACTGATATTTAAATGATTTTATTTTCAGATTTCTATGTATCAGAAATTTTAATAACAGTATTTACCAGCCGGAGGAGTATAAGTAATGCGTATCTTGATTGTGTCAGAGTTACTTCAGTAGTTTTTTTTGTTGTTGTTTTGGAATATATGTTGTAATATGACAAATGAAAAGTGAATAAAAGTGAAGTTAAAGAGCTGTTTGTCAGACAGTAAATTTGTAGGCTGCCTCTGTGTGAGCTGACTGTATTCACTTTGGAGCTTGAAGGTGCTTTGAGTCAAAGTCAGATTTTGCCATCTCCAGATTTGTTTCTCTCTTCTGATTGTTTAGCAGATCACTTGTAAATGCACAGGATACCTTTTTTTATGTTGAACATACTTTGAATGCTGTTGAGCTGACATTGTTTTTTTGGGGGGGGGGTTTGTTACCACAGTTTGGATGAGCAGGATGATTGAGTGTATCTTTAAACTGAGCATCTAATGTTTCCTGTTGGTTTTTATAACTCCTGTTTGCTTGTTGAGACTGACAAGAATTCAATATGTTGTATGAATTTACATAAACACGTATCAGTGTTATAAGATTTTGAGGTGAAAGTCTTTTGATGATAGCACCTGCAGTAATGTACATATTATTACTGATTTTGTTACAAATCGTCAGAATAAAAAAACATTAAAGTGTTGTGACAATACATTTATTGAACGGATATATATTTTAATATTTTTATGTGACATCTCATGTAAATGCAGTGCTTTCTGAAATTATTTTCATTATTGGCGCTGCTATTAAAGATATAAGGCTTTAAAATAAATTTCTTCAGTTGATACGACACATCTGGAAATTGATTTGTTTGATGTTGTATTATTTTTCAAAATCACTATTTAACCACAGTCTCATTATTAGAAAAAAAAATCTAATTTTAACAAAACTCCAACCATTAATTTGATTTTATGTATGATGTGGGGGGGGGGGGGACTACAACTGAATCACAGATCTATTAATCAACTCCAGTTCTGTATCTTGTAGTTCTGATGCCCTGCCGGTCTTAAATGACCTTCCTGTTTAAGAGAAGATGAGCTGAGAATCTTGATTTCAGATTATTATTTAAAAATCGGAAATCTCTAAAAACATTAAAGCAGAAACGCCTTCGAGAAAAACAAAAATGTCTAAAATATGTAAAACTTCTGGCCTCCACCTTTATTTAGGGCTGGTCCAAACGAACTCAGCGTTTGCCGCCAGGTGCCGCTCCTGTGCCGCAGAGTACCTGCCAAGTGGAGGAGAAAACAGGCAGATTTGAAACTAACAGCGGACAATCTTGTTCTTGTGCATTTTACGGGTCTGAAAACTGTCACCCAAACACCACGACACATAAGTGGCAGGTGTCCTGATTATATGTGCCGGCGGGGACTCCACCTCTCATGTTACAAGCCTGGATCGGTTTGTGGTAAACGTGTGTGTGTGTGCGCATGGGGTTGTCGGTGCGCTCTCGGATGAAATCACACAACTTGTGCCCTCTATTTTTTTTTCTACTTTAAACAATGCAATCCTTCATTATACCACTACAGTGAAATTAAACTGCAAACATATCAGTCACATTTAAAACCTGCAAGTCAGGATATTAAAAACTTGACTCAGATATTTCAAGGCTAAACTAAACTTTTGCCATCGATTTTCTTACTTCACAAAATAATTAAACTTCTAGGCCCTTTTGATTTTCATTCTCGGGGGGGCGGGTGGATCACTAACTTGTGAGTCTGCTGGAATTAATCAAATCCACTAAACAATCAAATATCTGCATATATCCCAGAGGATCTTCCTTCACACCACACAGAGGCAACTCTTCCAAACGTCTCTTCCATGTCTGCGCAGTTCATTATTTCTGGACCTTTGACACCGCTTGTGTATGGGCCGAGAATTAAAAAGGGCGCATTCTCAGCACCCTGAAAAAGGCAAACAGGGTGCGCGGTGCGCGTCTTGAATATTCAATTAGAGCCGGGGGGACCGAGGGAAAGCGGAGCTGCGTGCCGGTCCTTCATCTTAAAGTACTGATTAGCTGTTAAACAGATTATATACAGCTGAGTGGGTTCAAATGTTGCTGCAGAAAAACAGCCGCAGTTCAAGGCAAGCGGCGAGCTGTTTCCTGTTCCTGCAGCCACTTCAGCACTTTTGTCGGCAACAGCAGCTTTTCTGAGACAGGATCCTGCTCCGTTTTTGTCGAACAAAAACATTTTATAGAATAGAAACTGTTTTTAATCCATTTCTTAAGGTCGAGTTGGTTACATGAAGATGAAGCACAAGCCTGCCTGTTCGGATTATCTGGCTGCATTCTTGATGTCAGTACTAAATTAATTCATTAATTCATTTTTAAGCCACTTGCATCCTCTTCTACATTTTTTACTTTAAAAAAAACGTATTCGATCTGCGAGATCTGATGGCAGATAACAGCTTTGCGCGAAATTAGAAACATTCTTTGCGCAACAAACTACAAAATAAATGTATATGTCATCAATAAATGATTTCTTTAAAAACAAACTTAAAATAAAATCTTTACCCTTTTAAGAAAACAATTTTTTTTATTATTCCAGTCGAAGTTGAAGCACACTTTTGTTTTTCAGAAACTGGCAAGCAAACTGTTTAAAATGCTCCTTTTCTATGTTTATTAAATGTTTTGTTAAACTTTATTTATCGACTTGTTAAGTTTTGCTACTTTTTATTCGAAGCAAAAGAAGTTTAAACCAGTTTGAATGTGCAGTGCCAGAGCAAGCCACGCGGGTCCAAAAAAGAGCCCTCATTGAGAAGCCACGTGTCCGTTTCCAAAGCCTCTCCAACTTAACCACCTCCTTTGTACCACTAACCCACATCGGCAGCGTCCCTCCACATAAAGGGATTTGCAATTTCAAGATATTTCAGCTTAAATGTTTTTGACAGTTCCCCCGCTTTTACCTCGGCTTGGTTATTTTAACTGTGCCAAATGGGTCACCTTGGGTTGCTGTCTGCGCGCAAAGGGCTTTTGCGCGCATTCAGTCTGAATTTTTTCCAACTTTCCTTGACGGGGAAACCAGCTGCTGGTCGTGAAAAGACGGCTTATTAATTGTCCTTTGTCATGCAGAATTGCTTGATTTCTAAAGAAACGTACAAAGGCTCTTTTTCAGGATTCAAGTATTTTGTTTCGTGCGTATTTTTCAAACCATCGAATCAGCTGCAGCGCCGCGCCGTCTACCAGACTCTCAGGTACTGACTGCCTGCTCCCTTTGTCCCCTTTTAATGCTGTTGTAAATCGTGCAGACTGATTTGTTACAAGCTGTTCTTTTAATCTGATAGATAAGAGACATGTCAAAGAAAGGCCGTAAATAAAAAATTAGCCCGAATAAAGACAAGGGCGAGTCTGCTAGATGGGCGCCTGTTGACTCAAGCGGCTCTCCAGCGTCAGGGGAGCCCTCTACGCGGCTCTGTCAAGGTTACGTCCACAATTCCCCTTTTCTTCTTTTTTAAAAGACACCGAAGTCCTTTTTGCTTCAATGAATTGATCGGCACAAAATTAAGAATAAATAAATTGAGCATTTGGGAACAGCGAGCGTATAAGCTCCCCCAGGGCGCATACCCCCGGGCTATTGAATGGATAAAGGGCGCTTTGCAGAGCACGTTGTGAGCAAAATGGGGACTCTATGGTGCAATTAACAAAATAGCCTAATCCCATATCTTAACAAATGCAAATATTAGAGTTTTGTTAAAAATGTTTAAGTGAACCATTAAAGGAAAGTTTGCTGGCGAAATTCAACATCCATAACAGACACAGAGATGCAGATTATACTCTGTACGCAATTAAACAACTGATTTTTCTCTCTTTAAGAAAAGTTTGAGGCAAGTTTATATTGCAGCAAACATCCTTTAAAGGCTATTCAAGGCAAGAAAAACACATTTCTTAACCAAAGCCTTGAGTCAGAGGCTGGTTTCAGTGGTGCGTAAAATAGGCAAACAAAACTAAAACTGCGTCTTCAACAACTTTTGTTGTTGTTTTTGTTTATATGTTCTGTACATTAAATAATAATTTCATAACAATAGCTAAAAAATAAAATCTTTATTTTTACTTTTTTTTCTTTAAGTAAAAGTGTTTTTCATTTTTATTTTATTTTATTCACCAAGATTACTAAATGCCATGTGGATGATGCGTCTAAATTAACCAAGCACCGCAAACTTTTTAATTTTAGGTTTCGTCTTTAGGTAACACAACTACAGGTTGACATATAAGTTTATGTTTTGAATTTTTTAAAACATAGCAATAGTCAAGCAGAGAATGTTTGCATTGGTGAAAAAAAAACGGCCCCGCATCTTAGAGAAAAGCTGCGCTGACAACGGGAACAATCTTTGTCATGGACACAAAACTGCTCTCACTCCTCATTTATTTTCATGTTAGATCGATATCTTGAAGATACGCTCTTATACACCCGCTGCGATTATTAACTCGCTCACACAACCCAGATCATTTCAGCTGGCAGAGGAGCTGAAAGGAGCCCAGAAGGCAGCGATATGAGGGCTGGTTTTCCCCAGGGAAAGGCGTATAAGAGCCCCATCACAATAAAGCTTTTGTCTCTGCAGCGTAATAGAGGTTATTATGAATTTAATTTATCAGTTCAAATGAAGAATAAAACTTTCAGCGTGCTCCCATCCATTAATAAAGGTTTGTTTGCTTGTTGGATAAAGCTCATGCTGGGCATGTAACAACCAAATTGTTTTAGACGAATTTAAAATATTCCTGAAAACGACAATGTGTCCATTAATTTGAGCCTAAATGAGATGATATTGAAACATGTTATTTACCTGAAAAAAATTGCTTGAAATTGATGCTTCTCTCTGGAAATAGCAATTGTACACATCACAACCGCGCGCTTTCACAAATTGGAAGCCATTGCGTTGAAATATTTTCATTGAAAAAAAAAAAAACCATACTACAAAAAAAAAACAAAAACAAAAAAACAATCTAACTAATAATCAGAAATTATCTGTTTTTACTACACAATATTTTGATATTGGATTTAAAAGCTCTTTCTCTGGAGCATAGCAAAAATGTCTGTGCGCAATCGTGTGCGCAAAACGTCCAACATTAATCTCACAAAACAACAAAGTCTGTACGGCTTATTATAATTTTTATTCAAGTATCAGCATTTTTAAATAAATAAATATTTTTCAGGTACACCGGAGATATAATTTCAGAGTGGTCCTGGTCATGTGACAGTGGTGGAGATTTATTTAGGTAACAGTTCAATCCACATTTTCACCAAACTGTCCCACCCCAATATACAAATAATAACAATGTTGCTATCGACTGGGGATTTGTCTTTACAGATATGTCCACCGTGCTCATCGGATTGGCAACAACAATGGACTGTTTTCAGAAAAAAACTACATACAATACGTACAACGTGTATACAGCTATACAATAATTCAGAGCAGTTCCCTGATTAAATATCTGTTAATTACAAACGACTGAACACAACTGGCCCAGTCTTCTTTCTTTTCTTTCCTTCATTCTTTTTTTTTGGCAGCGTTCAAATCTCAAGAAGATCAGAAAAATAATTTCAGACAGCAGTAGTTCTGTGAGACTTTTACGGGGAGACAGACAGGTCCACATCCTCCTTTTCTGACGAGGATGGAGATGCGGGAATGTCGTCGTCCTCCTCTTCCGAGCATCTGGCGGCGGACAGGGACGAGCATTTGCAGTTGTGTGATCCAGTCCTCTGCCCGCCGCTCTTGCCCTCCTTTTTGTGCTTCACTCTGCGGTTCTGGAACCAGATTTTCACCTGCTTCTCGGACAAGTTCAGGTACGTGGCGATCTCGATGCGCCTCAGTCTGGACAGGTACATGTTGGAGGTGAACTCCCGCTCCAGCTCCAAAAGTTGCGTGCTGGTGAAGGCAGTACGCATGCGCTTGCTACTCTGAAGTTTTCCATTGTTGTTTTCTGTTGAAAAATAAAAAAAAGTGATATAGACTGTTAAAAACCGGCATGCAATGAAAAAACAAAACCAAAACCAAATCAAGTTATCTACATTTGGTGATATCTGCCTCTACTCACCGATGGAGATGCAGTGGAATTGCCTTGGGTCTGGAACCGTGTACGCAGCTTGGTATATCCCTGGAGCGTGGCTGAGGTTCACGCTGTTTGATGTGGAGTGATGCCTGGATAGAGCGGAGTGGCAGTATTGCGAGCCAAACGGAGGGAATGAAGCTTTGAGGAGCGGCAGGGTCGGAGGAGAAGGATGAAGCTGGGACGCGGCCATGCACAGCGGGCAGAAGCACAGCAGACCGGCTTTCCTGGAGTGGCAGGAACCCGGCAGCCCGTGCGGGTGGTGCGGCGAGTGCACCGCGTAAGGGAACAGAGGCGGGCTGCTCTCGCTCCCCTTGTCGTTGGCCTCCCTCAAAATCAAGGAATCCACGAGAAAAGACCTCGGCATGTTTGCAAAACGTGTTGCTCGGCGTGGCTGTAGTCTGAGCCTCGTTGCGTCACTCGGTGCGTCAGTGTGCGCTCAGTGGCACGGTGGACAGCGAAGTGGTGCTGAAGGCGCACGGCCTCGCCTTAAATAGCTGCGGATGGACTCCGTTCGGCCATGTGACGGTTACGCTGTAAGCGGCCGAGAGCTCTCAATAGGGTTTTGTGCCTTTCTCTAGGCATTCCCACTGCACGCTTCCCCATTATTTCACTTGTTAACTAAATGAACTGCATAATGTAGTCTATTCTTGTCAGCCCCACCCACGCCGAGAGAGGCGGCACTACCCATTCTCCCTTTTATCATCACTCTCATTTCTATCATAGTGCCAAGCTTAAATGTCCGGAGAAAGCGTTTCTGTTTCATTTAGGAACTAAGTTAAGTTTCCTCTCAGATATTAAGCAGGGTGAGTTAAATACAACTGAGAGACGAGACAAAAGTGCCAAATTTCACTGTAAAACTGATAACTGTACGGTGTTAAATATAATTCATTCATTACTAAATTTTTGTCAAGCATATCACTTAGTAAATGTACTGCTTAATAATAGTTAATGAGCTCAAACAATGTTAACACTTCATTTTAGTAACTATCCCCAACTTATTATTCCTCCGGTGAAAATCTAACTTATTATGTTGTTTAAGTCAACCTTCATTCTAATTAGTGGAAGTGAATGGTAAGCCACATTAGTTTATAAGGATGAGGTGCAATGAGTTTATTAAAGGCTAAGACCTAAATGTTTTCACAGAGCACAAATTTAAGTTTGCTTCCAGCAGCAGCTAGTTTCACAGGAGTTCTATACTGAGTAGTAATCTTTTTTAAAAATTGATTTTGGAATCCATTACATATCAGCAATTAATATAAGTTTTTATTTGAATGAAACAGATTCGATTTTAAATGTAATATTCAAATTTGTGTAAATTCCACCAACATAAATTCCACAACCTATTTTGTTTCAGTGACTAACTCAGCCTAAATACTTGGATTAGAATTCAAATAAGGATGGTGGTTCATTTCTTCTCATTTGTCTGGCCAAGGAAAGACCAGACGAATGATATGTTCATATGGGTCAAATTGTGATTGAATACATCAGGTAGGAACTGTTGTAAGACTTGTGGTAGAGAAATGTGCTGAAATCAAGTTCGTATCCAACTTATTGTTCAATCAAGTTACTCAAACTGAAGTCAAACTTGCCAAAGATCTTCGTAGCTGGAGGCAGTCACTGCAAAAGAATGGCACATCTTAGTTGTTAGAAGGAATAAAGTTTAAATGCCACCTCATAGGAAAGGATGTGGAGAGAAACACTTCAGTAATGTTTTACATCTTTCAGTTTCCATTCAGAAATACTGAACAAAATCAAGTTTATTGATGAAATTCTAACATTTTGCTGCTTTTACCTGAGTTGGCATGAAGGATGCCTCTTTGAACGTTTTGGCTTTCATGCCTTTAGCAGCTGATGTGCTGCAGTTCTTATTTTTTATTTATTTTTTTTACAGCAAATGGTGCTGGAGATAAAAATCTGCCCTTACTCAACAGAGGCAGCAGCAGCAGAAGAAGTGCAATCCTTATACAAGTTTATCTGGGTATATGGGTATATTTGTAAAAATGAACATACATTCAGACTTTGCCCTGTCACTCTGTCTTGGAGAATGTCACTCATGCTACACATGACTGGACTGAATGTCAGAACATGAATAGCGCGCTCTAAAATAGCGCGCTCTTCTGCCATAAGACGTTCCTCAAAGAGGACCTAAACAGAGCATGGACCAGGTGTGACTGTTCTCAGGTCAGCTCCACACACATTGTATGAGACCACTGAACTAATGTCTCATTCAAGCTGAAATAGACACATTTTATTACCAATATGAAGTTGTTGATTATTGGGATTCAGCTATTATTAAACATTAAATGTACAGCTCTGCTTAAAACTTGAATAATTTTACTGGTTTATATGTAATATCTTACATATGCATCTTTTTGTGCATTTGATACAGGTCTTCTGTACTTGTATGGCTCCTTCACTGACATAAACATGCACGCAACAGCTGAATGTAAAGTTTATGCATATCCATTTTAGGGTTAATGTGTCATTTCTGGGCACAAAAAAAAGGGACAAGTCATTGCCTGAAGGCAGCGCTGTTAAAGAGCAGTGATTAATTCCTTTGCTCGGGCCCCTGCCGAGTCGGAGGGGGAAAGAATATGTAAAAATAACCAGGTTTTCACTCCGCGGCCCTCATTGAATGTCATTGTGGAGGGCTTTCAATGAGAGAGAAAGAGAGTCGAATTAAAGTGTGTGACAGCGGCGGATAGACGCAACAAAGGCGACTCTGTCATAGAGGAGCCCTGCGCGCTGCGCGTCAAGCCCCCGCCTTGCGCTCCGATTGAATTAAGTAATAGGAAAACATTTTCTTTCACTTTAAGTCCTTTTTGAACAACATCTTCAAAGGGACCGCAGTCGTAACGTGTGAGTAAAGAGTAGAATGTGATTTATTTTGCTACCTACGTTTAGAGGAGACAACACCCGAAATAAATTTAGGGTTAGAAACGTAAAGGTGTCTCACCAAGTGCGCTTTTCTGTTCTAGAATGGCTGCATCAATATTTCAGTGCGATGCTGTCTGTCTTGAGCTCCTAAAAGGGGCTTGTTGCCTTACATTTACACCAGTAATCTTCAATAATTAGGTTGTGCCATTAAAACCAGATTAGGAGCAGTTAAGCGAGCAAAGGAGACCGAACCACCGACGCTGAAAAGCTGTTGTATCACTGCGCGTCATTTTCAGTTTTCAATTAGTCTGTCTCTTAATTTCCATTAAGCAATTCAGCCTTGTGGCGATTTTCGAAACATATAAAAACACCTTTATTCAAATTTTAATGAAGGTGACAGGTTAATGATATGTCATAATATGTCACCCGACGTTAAAAGCTCTAAAATGATCACAAAGAGCTCAGGCTGCGTGTATGTGGGAATGCTCAGATATAAAACAGACCAAACATATAAACGATTCAGTGAATATCCCTTTTTTTCAGCCGCAGGTATAGTCTGTGTGCGGGGGCGGCACAGTGCCTATTGCTGAACATAAAGATGCTATCAAAGGCCCTAATTTTCAAATTATGTACAGCAGTCATCCCGTGGATAGGAATAGAGGTTTCACAGGGCCGTCACGCAGGGGAGGCTCATCCCTAATTTGCAATCCCAACTGGAGACTGACAAATAGTTTTGACCTCCCTCTGGAGGCTGCGGGCCAGAAGTGCAAAGAATCCCATTCTCCCCATGATCACTTGTTACTGAGACAAATAATCGAGGAAAATAGCGCTCTCACATTATAACCACTCTGTTGCGCTTCTGCACAAACTGGAAGCTAAATAAATAAAGATACATCTATAGCCACTTCTGATAATGCACCATCACCCCCATACCTGCGTTTTGTTTCTCTTGTGAAAAGGCTGCGTCCCAGCCTAACTCAGCACTAACAAATTGTTAGATTTTAATCAATACAATTGTGCAAAGATTGTTTACTGTTTTAAGTTAAGCTCAAAGTGAAACACTTCACTGAATACAATCTATCATAACCCCTCAAATATAAACAAGTTGGACTAATGGTGTTTCATGAAGCTGCGCTGAAAATCTAACTGTTATAATTTAACTAAAAAAAAGCTGTTACAACAACATGGCAACAACATTTTTTCAGGTTTGAATCAAGACTTTTACATAGCACCTGAAAGACTGTTAGTAAGACTACAGCCTGGTTTATAAACATATTTACTTACAATAAGATAATTACTTAAGTAACAGATTATTAGGACTATTTTTCTAATTTGATTTCATTCTGGCTTCATCAAAAGTTAAATACATTTGTAAACGGTAATTAATTTCTGATTAAGGCATAAAAATGCTTTAAAATAATTAAAGCAAACCCCTGAAATTCATTGTATCAAGCTTTAAAAACAAATATGTCTCAGCCATTGTAAATAAGGTATTAGCAATAGTAAGGTTACTAAACTAATTACAGTTTGATGCCAACTTTACCACTTGCAGCAGCATGCAAACATCCATCCTTTTCCTTCGCCCTTGTGGGGTGCGGAGGGGTGCTGGTGCCTTTCTCTAGCAAGACATTTTGGGCGAGAGGCCCGGTCACCCTGGACAGGTCGCCAGTCCATCGCAGGCATGCAGACATGCCAGTTTTTGTAACTGTTTTTCTAGCTTACCTATAAAACAACCCTCATGAACATATCAGCCTTACCATTCCCAGCTGGGCTGCCCACATTTTGACAATAATAACAAAGTGAATCAACATAATCAGTTCAATTCTAATTTAAATCTGTGGGCCAGATTTGTTACCAAAATAAGGTTAATGTTGTTAAAGTTGACCAATTGTATAACAATACTTCCATAAACTAGTAATGTGGTTACAATTTAAATTAATGTAGTACTTTTTCCAAATTTCATTTTAAAAAGATTTTTGCTAGCATCAGCATTAGTGGTTAGTCAACCAGCTTACACAAGTGGAAGCTGGATACAAGTTTTATTTTTTCTCCAGCAGTTTATTTCAATCACAAGTTTGAGTTGACTTTTATTCAACTTACATACTGATGCAGGTTCCATCGCTTAATAAAACCCAACCTTATTGTTCTCTGCAAAAGACAATAAACAGACTAAATTAACCAACATGCTCATTGCAGTTATTTTCTTATAGTTCAGCTCGCTGTTATGTTTTACATGAACATTACTTTGTAGCTTAATTGTTGCACAAAAAGAATACGACTAAAGCAACAAATCTGTTACCAACTGAAGTAGCTAATTTCACTAAAACTAATTAATATGCTTAATTAAATTTGATATAATTTGAATGGCCAATGTTTAACACCCTCCAAAACTCTCTTTTTAAAGTGTGTTCAACATGCAGCTGGGAAAACGTTTAACATAACTGTTTGATTCTGGGGGAAGCAATGCCCCTGATATTGTAAATTATTTATAAGATATTAGGACGGAACAATTGCCATCACTCAAATTCGACCCTCATGATAACGCTGACCACTGCCTGCTGTGCCGTTGGTGGAACACATTTTCACTGGGCTCTTTTACGCAATTATAACCAAAGATCTCGTGCCTGATGACATAAAGAGAGCAGTCTGTTTATGGAGATGTAGTCAATATCTCCTTTTCTTTTTGAAATGAATAATTCATAGTTTAAGACATTATACCCCGTCGCTTAATGTGTACACACACTTAAACACCCACACATCTTTAACACAAGTGATGGTTTTAGCTGACAGTGTAACAGGATTTAAGGTCCCACTGGGGTTTGGGACAGCCGTGGATGGGCGCTGTGACTGGCGAGGTGACACAGAGGGCCGGTTTGCCCCTCCTAATCTCCCCCCGAGGCAACATCACAAGCTGCAGATCCCGCTGCACCTCCACGGACACACAAAGGCCTGATTATCATTCATATGCTCACCAGAAACACCAGTCCAATAGATAACAGATGACACATAAGTACCAGCTGAATGGTGCAATATGTTTGGGCTGCTGGAGTCTATAGGGACTAATGAATCCTAAAGAGAGAGAGAGGTGGACAAAGAGAAGCCGTCAGTGGAAGGAGCATGAAGTGACAGATATAGGGCTCTACAGGTGAACCTATGGGGAGGGAGACACTAAGAAAACAACATGGCTGCTAACATTTATATTCATAACATCAAAATAAAAAACAAAAAGTTGCATTTTTAAGTTGAATTAAAGATATGGCATCACATTTGATTAAAATTAAAACACCACTAATTAAATAATCCACAAGATGAACGCTGAAAACCTCCAAATAGGTTGTTTTTAGAAGTGTTGCTCCACTTTATGGTAAAGTTTATTACTTCTTTGTTGTAACAGTTCTTGCTGAAAATAACCCCATACTTTGGGAAAGCCTAATATTTCCAATAATTCTTTCTACAAATTGCATTACCTTTTGTGCTTGTTTTATTTGCTGCGTGAATGTTATGAACAATTATCAAGATTCAGACACTTCATCGACTCTCCATCACAGAGCTGAGGAGACAACATCAATTCAAGACTCACATGGGAATAATGGTATTGTGCGCAAGATGGTAACTGTTTCTTTGTTCACTCAACTGGCTTCTTGTTCATCACAGGATTGATTATGATGACTAAATTGTCTTAATAGGGATTTTAATGCTGCTTTTATTTTTTTTAGTTTTTTAAGGGTCTTGTTCCTAATATATTTTTTCAAATCATTGTACATCAACAAGGGCAGTGAGCACATACAAAATTAGAGATGATCAAGTCTTCTCCTCTGCCGTAAAAGTCTAAAACAATTTAATGATCTATATAAACCCGGCTCAGATCGAAAGACTTTTAGGAGCTTTGAAAGAAACACCTCTACTCTTTTGCTTCTAAATTGAATGAAGTCTGAAATTCTGACTTTATTGTCAGGATTCACTTCATTTGACAAAATCATCTCACTATTTTACAGTGTTTATTGTATCTATTTGTTTAATATAAATCTTGGCCGTATTAACAGGGCCATATTAAAAATTATATATATATATATATATATGTGTGTTTTTATAGCTCTGAAAGAATTTTGCCTAACTCCTCTTTGCAGTTTCAGTTAATGCAGCTACACTGGGGATTTGCAAACATAAACACCTTGTTTATCATCATGCCACAGCATCTTAAGCATGAGTTCAGACAAGGAGACTATAAAATATAAATTTTTGAGCTGTTACATAGAGGCCTTGCTGGCATGAACTTAATGTCACAAACTAATGACCAAACATTCTCCTTTGGGACCTTCTGGATAGTTTGTGCATCCATGAATTACAGCAAGGCAGTCAAGTCAAGAAGATGTGAAGCAGCCCAAAACTGTCTCACTACCATCACCGTGTTTGACTGTCTTATGCAACATGATACACACTTTCCAAAAAGTTCCACTTTAGCCTCAATTCACAAAGTATTTTCCCCAAATTCTTGGGGTTAATCAAGATTTTATTGAGCAAATGTGGGACAGTTCCTAGTCTCTTTCCACCTCACTTGGGCATGAACTTACAAATTATACGACATCATATGTTTTTACAGCTGTATTTACTTGTAGCACCTAAATAAATAGTACAAAAACATCTAGTATTTTGATAAGATTTTAATTTTACAAAAAACCTTTACTATCTTTATCTTTACTAAAAAAAAAAAAAAAAAATCCCTAAATTTAAAGGTAAACAAGAATGCAGAGACAATGGTTGTTTCACTTAGATGGTTTTCAGACTTTTTGATTAGATTTACTTTGAGTCCTCTTGTGATATACATGGCCCTCTAATTTATGCCTGGGTCTGTTGTAGAGGCACTGTGATGTGTTTGAGACCAGGTCAAGTGCTGCTGCTTGGTGCATCCTCACCACTAAACCACGCTGACAATCTCAGCACAAAATACCACGCAGTTTACTAAAATCTGCTGATGAAAGAAACAGATAACAGATATGTAAAAAGAAGCCGTACTTATACTGAAGCAGATTTAAAATTTTGACTTGTTTTGAATAATACATTAAAATAAATACACAATGAGGAAAATATAGCGACATAAACAAATAAACGTGAAATATAACTATTGTGTTTTTGAAAAGCCTAGAAAACAAAGGATTTTCTTAGCATAATTAAGCTAAAGACATTATTATCTTTAGCTTAATAATGTTTAAACACATTATTAAGTGTTTAAACATGATTAAACAGTTAATAATGCTTAACTTTATTGAGTGATCCATGTCTCCTCCCCTCATGTCTCAGGGAAAGTAAACTCAATTTACATGATTAATTTAGATTTCTAAGTACATGTCTGGAGTCTTAGACATGTTTTTAAAAAAATCATGAACTCTAAGAGTTTTATCCTTTTCATTAAAAAGATTATGATTTTAAAGATTGCTGAAATTTCACAAAATGTTTTTCACATAGCATCATCAATGCATGTTGGAATTTTTTTTAGGAGCACAGTGTGTTTAATTAAAAGTTTTTCAGTTCAGTCTACTGTCATCTCAAGAGTTTTTACAACTGTGGATACATTAGTTAACGCTGCACCTGTCTAAAGCACAAAATCATGTACTATAAATGAAACAAAATCAGCTACTTTTAGGTTATTCTTTACCTTTTACTGCTTATTTTTGTGTCACAAAATTAAACAAAAACATAGTTTAGAACAAAAAATTGCCAATTTGCAACATGTGTTTGACAAGCAAAACTGGGAGCTACCATGGGCGCTGGCCTCTTTGACAAGAACAAATGAGGAGAAGATGCAAACGTAACAGTGTGGCCTCTCTAATGAGCCTATTTACATCTAAATGTGAAGATGCTGTGAGAACTAAAGCAGTTGAATGTGTTTATTCCCAAACTTTCCTATCAGTCTTTGAGACAAAACGTTTGGTATCTGCTAACTTCTCGCACAGCGTTGTTTCAGGAAAAAAGTTGTGATACTTCTCACAGTGTCCTCATGCATAAAAAAATTGATCTGACCAAAAATAATACATGAAAAGTGATTAGTGGACTAAATATATTTGGATGATTTTAAATTTCCTTTTGATGTAAATCCATTGGTTCTGCTATGGATATGCTTCAAACTTCCCCTCTGACCCCATTCATATAAAAGCCTTGAAACACTCTTCAAAAGGGTTTGTTACCCTGTGGAGGTCAGTCTGCTATTGCGGTGTGGCTGACTCACATTTTTCCAAATCAGTAGACTTTTGGCCTAGAAATAACAGGTCAAACCAATGAATTTAATGAACTCTCCCAGACACAATGGACGTTTTTTGCCATTTGAACCTCAATAAAAGGATATGGGCAGGTCAGCAAGCGCTTTCAAGGGTTTTGTACACAAATGTGACAGAGCGCAGTTTCTTCAGTGTCTTTGCTGACAAGTTGTTCAAAGTGCTGGGGATGGCAGCAATAGTGCCTTCATCCAAACTGCTCCCCCCGCCCGCTTTGTTCCCCGCTGCCCATTCACGAACAGTCTCACACAACGACAAAAAGTTAAAGAATGCCGATGTTGTGTTAGCTTCATTTCTCTTCACCGAGCTGCACGCCGAAGGCCGAATCGTAGGAGAAATTACAAGAACAGCACTGAACTACAGCTACAGACTGTCCCTGCTCGACCCTCCTTTTGGCTGCTTTCCTCCCTTAAGTCACTTTTTCACTGTCTTCCTGTTGGGGTTCTCTGATGTTTCCAGTAATATCTTCCAAATTAATTCAGACCAAATGATCAGTACTGAAGAAAAAAAATTGCCTCATTCTGTTATTTATCTGGTAAATGAGTGCATCAATATGTCTAATTGTTGTGGAGTGGTTTGAACGGTTGAGTAGAAGCATATGGTATTTGTTTGTTCACATAATTGAATCAATTGGAGGCCCATGGGAAAACACGGAGGGGGGTAAGAGTTAAGGAGGAGGGAGGTCAGACAGTTAGAGCAGGAGGGAAAAAGGGGGGGTGAAATAAACGCTCCCACAAAAATGTACTCATGCAACCATTACTTACCCATTTTCAGCTGAGCGGCCCATGATTACCCCCATTTTAGTAAATACCCCGTTTCGGAGCGGGATGAGAACAAGCTGCGGGAAAAGCACCCTTAAAGGAAACTAGGTTCTCTTTAAGTTTATGACTTTCCTATTAATGACCCCCTGCAGTCTGGCCCATTTCCTCTCCATTCATCTCACATTAGTCTCCTTTCAGGAGTCACAATTGTTTTAGAATTGCTTTTCTTTTTATTATTCCACAGCACAAAGGTTTGACAGAAAACGTAAACACTTGCATTTTAAGAACACATTATTCTAAGCTTAAAATGAACTGCTTTTTAAGCTCTTACTTCCTTAGATTTATTCATAAAATTTTAATTATCCGAAGCACATTGAAGTTACTCCTGTTCCGAGTAATGACTAAAACATTGTTTGCAAGAGGAAAAGCAGGCCCCTGGTGTGATTTTTATGAGTCATTATCTTCTTTTCTTCTCTAATTTCCATTGGAATCTTTCTGATCTGAAGCAAGCTATTGTATGAAGAAACCCCCCCACCCACTTTGCAGTTGTTATATTTCACTTCTCTCTCTCCTTCATCCTAATGACCTCTGCAACAGCTTTTTTCTTCACTCTTGTCCCACACTCAGCTTTTATCAAAACGGGGAATATATGGCCCAGTCTCAACTTTGCCTCAAGAGTTATGACGTAAGCGGCGTGAAAGGGAGGTTTAGGCTAATTCAGCGTCTACATACAGCCATATATGTAAGAGCCGTTGTGATGACGGGTCACTGCCCATCTCAAAGGTCCCACATTTTTTGCAGATGCGCTCTATTGTGGAGGCGACACGCGGCGGGATGCTGCTGGGAGTTGCTTACTTTTTCTCCATTACCATAGGAACAAACACACTGGCTTTGAGTCAGTCCAGGCCAGGGGTCCACTGACACCAACTTTCACACTACTCTGGGTCCTGACAAAACCCCAAATGGCTCTCATCACACTGAATAATAACCATTTGTACCCAGTTCACTGACAAAAATGAGCTGCCAGAAGTGATAAAAAAAAAAAGAAAGAAAAGGGGCCCAAGAGGTTTGCTACTCAGAAAATACTTAAACAACATAAAGTAAGGCGTCTGAGTCACAGAAACACATTCTTTTTAGATTTTTTTGAAGTGGAGTTCTTGAAGTGGAGAGGTTATGAGTATATTACCGATGAAGGAAAGTTGCATGAGCAATCACTCGAAGATTATGCTGCATTTATACAAAAACTTTCACAGCATTGACACGTTCGTAGCAAATGTTCTTGGATACAAACATCTGTGGTTTAAAAATGTAATCGCCAACATCGTTCCATGGGAAAGAAGCATCACTAGGTAGAGTTTGAGAATTGCAAGATTTTTAAATATCCAAAAATATACCAGCTCAAGTGAAGGCAGTGCACTAATTTTCAGTTTTTCAGCAGAGTTCACATTGTGGCACAGATTCTTTAAATTGATGAAAGTCTAAACTTTGACCTTGCTTTCTAACAGGATTCTTGTCTGACGGGTTTTCTGTCAGCTCTGAATTGCTCATCTATCCTTTTCTGCTGCCACCGCCATGTTTCAAAATGAAAATACTGTGTTTAGAGTGATCCGAAACATTAGTATTCAACTACAGATAGGGTTTTGCATATAGATTAAAAAAACTACAGCTTTGGTCCCATCTGACTAGACCACCTTCTATCATGTTTTCTGTGACCCATAAATAATATTTTACAAGCCCTCTGCCCCTTGAGACCAGGGCAGAGGGTCTTGAGACCAGAGCACGAGACCCTCTGCCCTGATCTCGTGCCATTTGCAAATTCAAAGTTAATCTTCCAGTCTTTCTTCCAGTGTTGTCTTGTATGCAACCATATTTTGATCATCTCTGACTTGCTTCCCTATACCTGCTCAAGAAAATAATCCCCACAGCATGATGCTGCCACCACCATATTTCACCATAGGGGTGGTATGTTGAAGTTGATCTGCAGTGTCAGTTTTCTGCCACACACAGCTTTTTGCAAAATAAAATATTTCAGTTTTGGTCTAATCTGACCAGAGGACTTTCTTCATGTTTGCTACCTTCCCTTATTTGACTCCTGAAGACAATTTGTTGCATTTTTATTTAGGAATATAACAACACAGTCATCTGCATACAAATGCAGGAATATATTAGTAAAATATTGACTTCATTCACTCCTTTGTGTTGATCTTTCAATTGATATCAAGACAAAATAGACTGAATTTTGTGGTTGTAATGTCACAAAATAAGTTAAAGAGGCTTGGATACTTTTCAAAAGCACTCTATATTTGTCTATTTTGTTATTCCATTAAAGTAAATTTATGTGGTGTAGTTAACACAACAAATGGATTAGATCTTTTCTTTGAGCTCTGTTAGGTTTTGGTGTTGTTCATGGAAAGTTTGATCAAAGGTAACTTTCGCTGGATCAGTTTTTTTCATAATTTTTGAGTCTCAATTTGGGTTTATTCCATTAGAACATATACTATCAGAGTTGTGCTAAGTGTAGTTTTAAAAAGAATAAATTACCTAGTAAGTTTCTAAAAGTCCCTTTTGAGCCACAACGAAGTTTAGTGTTTTTTGTGAACCAAAGTGAATCAGAAGGTTTTTGGTGTCTTAAATAATATGTCACATTTCCATTTTATAAAGAAAAAATAAATAGATAAAAGGAATAATTCTGCAGTTGCACATATTTTACTCACTCTTGATGTACGGTGTATATATTACATGCTACATGTTATAATTGAGCATTGTGGAAGGTACGAGGTCAAAGTTCACAATTGATCTTACCCCCTGGCAGGTGCAGCTCATAGGAGCGAGAGGAGGTGGCCCCTCATCTCTCCCACCTCTTCACGGTGCTCAGACAGAGAAAGGGAGGAGTGTAAATGAGTGCACTCCAGAAAGCCATCACCTGCTCCCTCCACCCTAAAGTCCCCACTAACTCTGCCAGGCAGCGGAGATGTGCTGCAGACCCCGACCTCAACTTTCCCTGGCTCTGATTATTGAGGGAGACAGAGAGAGAAGTGAGATGGAAGGAAAGAGGGAGGGAAAGGAGAGGAGTGGGAGAAGCATTTTCAACCATCCGCGATTTAGTTTTTTGTTTTTTCAATTGTTTTGAGTATGAACATATTCATCTGCAGCAAAATGTACATTTGTCATGCCTATAGAAGGAAGTGAATTGGACTTAAAAAGCACATTGAGTTTGTGCTCACAGACAGCTCAAGGGAGAGGTTGTGCATTGATGGATGCCCCTCCCAGCTTCTCTCAGATTCACCCTCCTTTGTGACTTTGAGTGAATGTATCCTCTTGCTAAGGGCACTGGAATGTGTCTTCTCAACTCATGTGATGGATGGGGCCTTGTTTTGCACTCCTCCGTCCCTCCCTCTGAATCCCTCTTTCTCTCCCTCAGCCTTTGACTCTTTCATCCCATCCTTTTATTCGGCGCCAATAAAAGTCAGTGATTCTTCATCAGCTGTTGTGAGGATCTAAAGGACACTGTTATTTTTCATCGGGAGTGTGTCACACATCACTATTCAGCCTCTCCGTCACACAAATTTAGACACTGACTCTAAGGCAGAAGCAGGTGGGGATACACCATCAATGAATTATTCAAATGAGTTTCTTGGCACGTCCTTTAAATTTAATTTAGATACTTACTTAATGTTAAGAGAGTAGCTTTGGTAATTTGGTTTCTGTTTCATAATAAAGGCTAGTAAATACAGCCAAGCACCAATTATATGACAGGATTTTATTAAATAATAAATTAAATAAAGGAAAAAATAACCCTGTGTTAAAATTCTGTAGCGTTCTATGTGGAATAATATCTGATATAATACATTTAGAAAACTATTATATTGAAAGGGATAACAAATATTCAAATAGCAACACCAGATGCAACTTTGAAGTGTGGGAAAGAAAACTGCCTGATGTGTATATATTGCAAAGAAAACATAATAAATTATATATATATATTCTACTCAACAAAAAGCATCAGTTAAGGTCAACAAACCTTAACTGTTAAGGGTAAGGTTAAGGTTATTCCACACTAAAAAGTTTATTTCTGATAGGAATGAGGCCCAGCATCTATTAGATATTTATTAAAAGAACATAAGTTTCAATTTTGACAAAAAAAATGTTTTAATTAAACTTTTTAATGTTTATTGTCTTCCCAGCAATTGAACTCTTCTTATAATGAGTAAATATAATTTTCTTGTTCTTTTTTAAAAAATAAAATAGCACCACATACACAAAAATCCCACAATAGGATATCTAGAGATTAATTTAATACAGTTTTCAACAAGGCTGCACTTTTCTCTTCACCTTTCTTTAAGTAGTAAAGATAAGATGACATGGCTTAACCATTAGAAACTATAAATAATGTTTTAGAAACAGAACAGTGAGAATCAAAGCTGAGAGAATATTAAATTTTAGTTATATTTTGGAGGAGGAAACAATCTCTAACTCACTGGTAGATAACTCTGGCAAAGAGTGGCATCTTGGAGTTGCCAAGTCTTTATAACTACCATGAAAACTTAATCAAATGCAAAATATGCAGGATAATTACTAAATTACCAAATGCTTCTCTAGCTTCATCTGGAATGTGTGATATAGCTATAGATGACACCGAGATGGAGCTTTTCAGCAAGAAATACTCCTATTGAAACAACGATGAGGTGAAAAAGTACCTCATGCCCACTATTTAGTGTGGAGAAGGATCTGTAGTACTGTGGGCTTATTTTTCTCTCAAGGCCCTGAGAAGCTTGTCGGAGTACAAGGGTTCATCCATCCATCCATCCATCCATCTTCTTCCGTTTAGGCACAGACTTCCCTCTCCCCGGCCACTTGTTCCAGCTCCTCCGGGGGAATCCCAAGGCGTTCCCAGGCCAGCCGAGAGACATAATCCCTCCAGCGTGTCCTGGGTCTTCCCCGGTTCCTCCTCCCGGTGGGACGTGCCCGGAACACCTCACCAGGGAGGCATCCAGGAAGCATCCTGACCAGATTCCCGAGCCATCTCAACTGGCTCCTCTTGATGTGAAGGAGCAGTGGCTTTACTCTGAGTCCCTCCTGGATGACTGAGCTTCTCACCCTATCTCTAAGGGAGAGCCCAGACCCCCTACGGAGAAAACCCATTTCGGCCGCTTGTATCCGCGATTTCGTTCTTTCGGTCATGACCCAAAGCTCATGACCATAGGCCCTGATCAAGGCCCTGAGAAGCTTGTTGCAGTACAAGGGTTTGTGAACATAAAAATCCGCTGGCCTCTTGTCGGTGAAAAAGGGTTGTCATACTGTCTTTCAACAGGATAATAATCCAAAACGCATAGTCAAACCAACAGAAAAATAGTTCAGTGGACACAAAATCAACCTTCTTCTATAATGATTTCAGCCCCCAGGGTGAGATGAAGAGCAGAGAACATGAGAGAGGATCCAGAACTAATGATGAGATAGAGAGATTGTGCAAAGGGAAATGGTCAAAGGTCACTCTCTCTGTATGATGAAATGCAACAAGACCAAAAACTGTATTGCAAGCAAAGATTTAAGGCATGCCATCTACTATGGCAAGAATTATAAAGTTTACAGTAATATCATTTATAAGGCTGCTAAATGCAGAAGTTCAAACATTTCACTATTTGTGTTTGAAAGATGTGAAATACCTGCAGTGATAACAATATATAGTTGTTTGTTTATTTTAGTAGCTAGCTGTCCACAGAGATTTGTTGTAATATAATTTCAGTTCAATATATGTGACTGTTCACACTGACAGTCATTTGTTGCAAAGATGTTGCCAAGTCGAACAAAGAGAGTCATGTACAAAGCAGTTTAAGAGTAATATTTAAATGCGGCATTTGTAAAAGACAACATATCAACTGCTTTGCAAGGCACTTCCAAACCACAATTTCTATTTACGGTACCTTAAATCTGTGCTCTTTGCTAACTCTTTCCTTTATTGGTGCGTAACATCCCAAGATTCTCAACACTCAGACACAATATTCCATCAGTGGCCATGAGTGAAGCAAAAGTGCCTCTATTTAAAAAGTATTATTCAACAGAGTGTTACATAAGAATCTCCAAAAGGATTTCAGGCCTCACAAATGAATCATCAGTGGAGTCATCAAGTCAAACAAATGATCCTTTGGTACTTACAGCACTCTATGACATTACACACAATATTAAAGGACTCATATACAGCTAAATACAGGCTGAAGTACCACTTATATACACATTAACACTTTTTGGGTTTTTTTTACTGAAAGCGCTATGGGTGGACAAAGCAACCAGAACATCACCGGCAGAGACGCTATGCAATGTTTTAGAAAAATGGTTTCATAATTAAATGTTTACAGTAGATGTTGATCAAGGATATTAAGCGAATCAAAGATTGTGTAATGTAAAATAGATAGAAATATTTGAGCTCAAAGGTTACAACAGTAACGTTACAGCAATATATGAAATGACAGAATCAACCTGTTACATACCAAACAGCATCCTGCCTTACCAGACTTACTATTTGTCTTACAATTGGATATAAAGGCTGTCTTCCATGTACTTTCTATGTATTTCATGGTCATTGCCAGTCTATGCTGCACTGATCAGGATATGTAACTTTGAAATCACTGGTTAGCGTAGCAGGATCATTGCATAACTAAGCAGCTGCTGAGGCTCGCAAGAGCAGCTGATACTATTATGACTGAAAGGTGTTTTTATATATTTTGGAAGTGATTTTATGTAAACCTCAGGCCAGATGTCTAAAACGAGTCAAATAATTTACTAATTACAACTAACTTATTAGCTGAAGGTGGAACAAAAAACATTGATAATATGATTATTGTGTTTGACAAACGAATGTTGAGGATATAAAGGATCTCATTATTATTTAAACACTGACAGCCTTTTTCTAGACATTAAAAGATATTTAATTAAATTGATTATTTTTTACTTTGGCACCAGAAGTAAATGGTAGTCATTTTCAAAAAATATAGTAAGTGATTCAATTTCCAAACTCTTTTTGCGGTGTATTTACATTTTTTCTCCATTACTTACACACACATACTGATACTTGAGGAACAATTACCACAACATGAAACCCAACCTCATTCCCGTTTTTCAATAAAATTACAGTTTTAAGACACACTGGGATTCATCGTTTTTTGTGGGGAAAAATAAAATCTATTTGTTTCTTTTTTATTATATCATTTACTAGCGCCCTCTGCAGGCTATTGAAACACTTTCACATTTGGACATTTCAGAATAAATTTCTGAGCACCGATCTGTCTAAGGGTCATTATCAACACATTCGATGGCAAAATGACAGTTCAATAAGTAATTTCTAATCATCCCAAATTCATTTAGAGATTGATAGGTTTATGTTATTACTAACTTTATATTCTCAAGAATAAAGATTTGTATCAGTGGAGGAAGAGACAGAGGATCAATGAGATTTTCCACAAGACAAATAAAATATACATGTTCTAAATTAACATAGTTAAATATTAAAAAGAAACTGTATAAAACATCTGGTTCACCAAAATATTCTTCTAGGCATTCTGAAGTTTATCAAAGAGAGTTTCCTTTTAAAGTGTAAATATCCAGCATTTCCTCCATAATATTCTTTTTTTTCTGAAAATGCTTTTGTATTCATCCAGTTAGTCTCCCAGCTTCTTCATCTTTTTATGTACTTCATTGAAGTTACTGTAAAAAATATGTATTTGTAGACAACCAAATCTTGTGTTTTCTCCTTGTTTCTATTTTCAGACGTAGTTGTTCTCATGGATCCATCGACTGAAATACCTATATAAATATGCTCACTTTTGTGAGCTCAGACGTATGTTGAGAAATTTTGTTTTCTAACTAAATTGACAAATTCATGTTACAATATTCTGCCAAGATCAGTTTAAATCACATGTGCAGTTAAGGCCAGCATTATTCATCTTATTGAAATGTGGAAGTTTAAAGTAAACTTTTAATGTTTGGATACATGCAAAAATATGGGCAGCAACTTCATGAAAGGTTTGATTCCTATAATGCCATAAAAAAAATTCTGATTAATTAGAAGGGTATAAATTATGTTCAACATGGTATTTATATTAATTAAAATGTTAATAAAAACTAATTCATTTTAGATTTTCTCTATTTGTTTTGTTGAAATGTTAATTATTTGAAAAGAAAGGAAGAAGGAAAGAAAAAAGATTGTATGCTGCCACTCATATATAAGACATACTGTATTTTCAATGTATTAGGAATACATAAATATTTTTGATTGAGCAAGAGGCATCCTGAGTTGCCACAGTACCGGAAAATAGATTTTTGTTGCATATTTGCCAGTTGATAATTTAAAGCCAATATTGTAACTATTTCAAACATAACCAGCCCATAACAATCTGAATAATGCATTAGTCTAACACACACATCAGGAGGATTGATGACAGGCATGTCTTACAGGTTATTAAATGATGTGTTTATTTCTGTTTTCCTGTGTCTGCATGAGCCCAAGGGCTAAATGTGCATGTTTATTACCAGTCCTGCTATAACCTCTTGAAGCACAGAAAAAAAAATGGCATAGGCATTAAAAACATAAAAGGGAAAAAGGGCAGTAATGAATTTAGAGGAAAATGGACATTAATGGTATTAGCATTACTCATGTTCCATATAACAAATTATTGGAAATTTGACAAGCACACCAAATTATCTCCTCATGCCTGACGGGAGTGTGGTGAAGTCCTCTCTACCTGCTGAGGAAAGACAATTTCTGCTCATTTTACTATTTTTAACAATAGAACCAACCCATTAAGACAAATTAATGTCATTATCAAGTCTCTATGAAAATGACAAATACCACGGTTTCGAGCAGCTTTAGAGGCTATTGACAATAATGAAATTCGCTGTACAGGTACTGAAAAGAAACACTCCAAGTAATTATTTTCTAGTAGCTTGTTTGTCTGCCATCCGTTCATTTGCTTTCAGCTCAATTATCTGACTCTGTGAGCATGTGGAGGCGCATAGTGCTCTGCGGCCCACAGAGCGAGGGCCCTAATTGGGCAATTACCGTTCTGTTTCGGGGCTTTTAGCTCCAGTAGAGAGTGGAGGGAGACCGTGGTGTGTAAAACCATGAGGACCTTACATGCACAAAAAAAAAAAAAAAAACACACACACACACACATACACTTTTTAAACAAAAAAAGAGAGAATAAAAACAAAACCCAACGCTCTGTATACACACAACACGGACCTATACGACGCCGTTTAGTGCAACAAACAGTGAAAACAGAAAAAAGTGACGATAGGAGCTGCGGGCCAAAATGCAGCCCTTTCAGTGACACGTAATGCAGATGCAGCTCTGAATTATGCCTGCTGTAACTTTCCAAACATGTTAATGCAGAACCATCTCATGGCCATATGCATTCCTGCAGAATTAACTTTCAAAACATTCAACAATCTACTATATAGATAGATAGAAACATCTGAACATACCTAAGCACCACCTGGAAGTGCTTTGCATCATCTGAAAGACAACTTTTCCCATCAGGATGAAGCAATGTGTTGTCTACAATGAGTAAAATAGGTATTTACCAAATCAATGAAATTAAATTCACTAAATGTCTAGAACAACTTAAAAAATCCGCATACAGTACACAAAATAATCAAAACAAGTTAGTCACAAATTAAGTTATTGGTAAATAATGGAATAACAGAGAAAATGTATGAAGCTTATACTTTCAAAAATATTTTAAATTCTTTGTGGAAAATAATTTTCCCCAAGGAAAATGTGGAAAAGGTAATGAAAACTTAGATGTGACTCTCAGGTGTAATTTGAGGTGTAGTTCTTTCAGTGCGCTCAGATCGTCAATTCTTTCCATAGATTTTGAAATGGATACAATTCAGGTCGACCGGGCCATTTTAGCAGCTTGACTTTCTTTATTTGAAATTACAGTGCATAAATTCACAGCCCTTCACTTTTTACACATTTTCTTGTGTTACAACCTTATTCCAAATTGTATCAAATTAATCTCTTTCCTAAAAATTCTTCACACAAATACCCCATTATGATAATGTGGATTTGTTTGTGTGTTTTGCAATTAAAAAAAATAAAAGAAATCCAAGAAATCACTTTTATTGATATATTCACAGCCTTTGCCATGAAGTTCAAAATTGAGTTGTTTCCACTGATGATCATTGAAACGGGTCCACAGCTTAAATCCACCTGTTAAGTTGATTGGATTTGATTATTTGGAGGATTTAGAGGCATAAATCTGGTGAAGAACACAAAACATTTTCTGCTGCTTTGAAAGTCCTGATGAACTCAGTAATGTCCATCACTCGTAAGTGAAAGACGTTTGGAACCAGCAGGATTCTTCCTAGAGCAGACTGGACGTCAAACTGAGCAATCAGAGGAGAAGGGTCTGAGACTGGTCAAGGAGCTGAGTCATTGTTTTTAGGGGATCTTTTTGTAAATAAAATGAATCCCACTTTACTACATATGAAATGAACAACTGTCAGATTTATGAGCAAGCTAGCACTGGCAATGACCTACTGGAGAAGTGTAGAGACTTGAAAATGTATTAATACCTTTTTGTAACTACAGCCAAAATTTTATTTTATTGGTATTCGATCTGATGGACAAACATAAAACAGCAGGGATTCTGACTAAGTACAAATCTGAAAAGTGTGGTTTGCACGTGATGTGCACTTGCATTCAGTCTCTTTATTCGGATACCTTACATTATATAACTTACCATCATATATAACCTAGAATATAGGAACATGTGGGCCACGATTAATCTCAGCACAAACATGTGTGGTAATTAAAACATAAATTTTTATGATGCAAAGCAGAGTTGTGTGATAAAATGGCTGAAGTTCATACCTATGGACTTAATAGAGAATCTGTGGCCATGACCAAAAGACAAAAATAATAATCGTCTGCAAACTTGATTTCTACTCCAAGTTAAGAAAAGTGCTCAAAACTTCAATTTTTAGTTTTAAATTATACATAAAAGTTTGTTTTAATTGAAGTTTTTCTTTATTTAGTTTTATTTGGCTTCTCCTTAAGAGCCATGCTTCACTTTTTCACATTTGTGCTTAGTGAGGGCTCAAATATCAACTGGGAATAACCAATACGTTTGGCCACTCTCTGTGCTGAATTACACTCTCGTAAGTTTTTTTTAATCATTTCCACTGTTTTTGCTTGCAGATAATTGGTAGGTGGGTGCTTCCTGTCAATCAGACAGGTGCAACAGCTTGTTAAACACTGTAGACGCCTTGCCAACTGCAGACTCATTTGCATATTTAGTTAGAGGCATATTTTATTAGCAATGCAAATTACCAGCTATTGTGATCATTTGCTTTTAACCATACATTTATTTATTTTATTGTTTTTTACCCAAATAAGGTTTTAATACATAAATGTTAATAAAATAAAATTTTCCCTGTGGACAATGAGAAATATAAAAACAATTGTGGTTTTCCTTCTGCACGGCACATCGAGCTCAGCTGTGATTGGTGCAAGCGGGATGATTTGTTTTAACTTATTTCAGTGGAAATGTCAAACTGTACATTGTAACATGTTATTTCATTTTATCGTGTACATTTGTTTGCAATCTGCCCTTTCTTTTTTATGTGTAGTCCTTGAATGTAATGATTCCTGCTTATCCTGCCCTGTCAGCCTTTGTGTTTAAGTTTCTTCTCTCTGCCAAGCCTCCCAGTTGCAATCAGTGTTTATTCAGCACACTTGTGCTCTGCCTAATGTCCCTGCTTCACCTGCGCTCTCCTCTTCTTAAACTCCATTCTTCCTCTGCCTCCTTGCCAGATTATCCACAACATTTTTGCAAATAGTTTTCCAATATTTGTCTCTTGCTTCTTGTGTTTGACCTGCTCATGTTTTTTGGCTTTACCATCTTTTTTGATTCTCATTGTTCATATTATGATCTTTGTACATTGACCCATGCCTGAAACTCGGATTACCAATTCCAGCCTTTTTCTCGTTGATAGGCGCTTACCTCTCTGTCTTCCTGTGTATGATCATTGACCAGGTGTTTGGATTGACATTTCTGGGAGAGGATTTCTGTGTCTATGCCAGGGGTGCCCAAAGTCGGTCCTCGAGGGCCGGCATCCTGAATGTTTTAGTTCTCTCTCTGGTGGAAGTAACAACCTTTTCAGCATGTCAGTGTTCTTCTTAGGCCTTCTAACGAGCCATTGTTGGATTCAGGTGCGTTAAACCAGGGAGAGAACTAAAACATGCAGGATGCCGGCCTTTGAGGACCGACTTTGGGCACCCCTGGTCTATGCTGTCAGACTGAAGAAGAATGCAGATCCAAAGTCGGTCCTCCAGGGCCGGTATTAGAGCTCTCCCTGGTTCAAACACACCTGGATCAAATGATTGCTCGTTGGCAGACCTCTGTAGATCATCCACATGCAGAGGAGGCTGAAACTGACACAAGAGTTAGTACTGGGCTCATTAGGAGAATTTGAAGAATAAGTAAGATCCAAGAGATGGCAGGAGTGCAACAATACTGGATGCAAGCTGCTGTTAAAATCTAAAGAAGAAGACTAACACAAGGGAGAGAACTAAGACCTGCAGGATACTGCGCTTTGAGAACTGACTTTGGACTACTTTGTATGTTCGTTCCCACTCATCAGGATCCAACACTGTTTGCAACGTTTAATCCTGAACCAGTGTCGTAAAACAAACTTTATTTCAACAAAACAATTTGTGTTGTGGCTGAATTTTCAGGTGCCCTCTGTGGTGCATTACACGGGTTTATTTCTGTGTATTTTTAATTTCAATTTCCTACAACTGACATTTCTGAGAAACCATTTATTTAATAACTATGCACCATGTTATATTATTGCTCATTGCTAGATTAGCATTGTGCAAAACAAAGACCAAATTTCAGACTTGCAACCTCTGAAAGTTGGCTTGTCACCCTCCCTCTTCCTCCCCTCTAATTTTCATCCTCTCCCAGCGCTGCGCTCTCTCCCGCTCACTTTAGCATTCTGTCACGCGTTTCCTGGATCATGTAGCTCGTGTTAATTAAACCCTCTTTCAGATCATTTTCTTGCTCAAGTGGCCTCGGTGCTGCACCCATTAGGCAAAAAGCTCTGTTATCTGAATTTCCAAATGTAGCTCAACATTTATTAAAGTGAAATTCACCCAGTAATTGCCCGCCTCGGTATGCCCCATGTCTCCCTCTTACCTCCAGGGCCACCTGCTCAGAGACACCTCCAACTATTTACCGGCATGACGCAGAGGTAATTAGACCCCTGTGACCCGGTCTACTAAGAGCTCGGTAATTGCGTTAATAAAAAAATTAACAGCAGCAGCATGAGGATCATTATGTAAAAATACCCAGTAATGAAGCATTAGCCTTGATTTTATTTGGATTAAAAACAGCTATTGGTATTTAAAGGTGACAGTGTCTGTTGAGTAGAAAAAGTTGCTGCTTTTTTGTTTTTGTTTGTTTTAATCAATTCCTCTGTAAGAAAAAGCAGATGGCCAGAGAATGAATGTCAATTTACAGGTTTTTTTCATGTTCATGCAACTCAGGCTAGAATAATTTCATGTGAATAACATGTTTTAAATATCTGCGAATCTGCGTTCTTTTTTAAATAACACTGCAGAGGCTTTGACTGTTGCAATTTATTAACCAGGACATTTCATTTTTCAATATCAATAAGATGTACTGTTAGATACATGGCATATGGTTCTACAATTATGTGAAAATACATTTACCTCTTTACGCATTTGTTTTTTGTCAAACTTAAATGTTTCAGATCATTAAATTGATTTTAGTATGCATAATGTAGAATCAAAACCTATTTCCAAATGTTTTAATTTAAAATGGGGAACATTTCTACTCAAACACACTGTGAAAATGTATTTGTCTCTCTTCTAAAATAATAAATAGTGATGAGCAAAATATTTTAGATCAGATCAGATTACTCCTGGACCTGGAGAATTAGGAAATCATATATAATCTAGCAACTGAAGCAGGCTAAAAGGCTTTTAAAATAACAAAACTCATTCATGCGATCTAAAGAAATTACATAACAGATTAAATCAAGTTTTTGACATGGATTAGCCTGTAAGGAGTTAAAAAATCATTTGATTGTAAGACGCCAGCTCACCACGGTTAGAGCTAATATCCACAAATCCAGAAAAGATGAAGCAATGGTGAATCATCCCAAGTGTGATCACTGACTTATCTAGAATAGATCTACAGATCTGCAGACTTCACTTGGTTCAATTAAGGTCAGGGTTCATGGTTCAATAAAACCACTGCAAGGAAAAAGGGCAAAATTGTCTAACATTTGCCTAAAAGCTCCAGATAAAATATATTAAAAATAAACCCTGGACCAATAAGACAAAAACAGAATATTGCATTTGAACTGTCTATTCCTGCGAGATACTGTTTCACAAATATAACTGTCTGATTAACTATATTTAGCTTTGTGTCTTCAAAGACGTGCAGGAGAGACTTTTAAATTGTAGAAGAAAAGTTTTGTCAGTGCCGCATTACGCCTGTTACGCTGCATGCACTAACGTATCCAGGATAATTGCATATATAGTGACATCATATGGACAAATAGTGCAACTGCAGTCAGCTGCATCTTCTGCGAATCTGTTGACGATAACCATAGGATTGAGCTGGTTCCTCTGTGAGCTTGGGTGAACAAAGTGACAGTGAAAGAAATCTCTGCTTACAATTTGTACCTTCTTTGACATCAGCTTTGAACAGACTAAGCTCCTGGTTAAATCCTGTTGTCTCCATGACCATCTAATCTCTCTGCAGGGTTCAACTGCATGATCGATTTAAAAATGAGAACGCATACATTTTCAAGGTTAAAGAGGGTATTCTGGTATATAGTAACTTTAGAGCTGCTTGGTTTTTCTCAGGCATCCTGGTGTGCTGGAAATAATTGGACAAATCAAGTCAAGAATCACAATCTTAGATGTTTTTTTTTTTTTTTTACCACAATGTCTGTAAAATACTAGAATGAAAGTTTTTAGAAAGAGAAGAAAAGCATCAGATTTAGGTTACAATTTTAATTTCCGTGCAAAAAATCTAAATGTCAACTTTTCAAGACTTACCTTGCTTGGAAGACAGCAATATCTTTGGTTAATGTGATCATTTATATATCAGAGGAAGATCTTCTGAGCCAATTTTAAAGCAAGAGCAGCAACAATTAGTGTCTTATTTGGACTATAAGTAAGTAAAGTTTTTTTATGAAACCGTTTTCACCAACACAAAGTCACAAAACGCTGTAAAACAAACATTTAAATTAAAAACAAAAACAAGTATAGGAAGCAGAATAAAGTCATGGTATAAAAGCCTGGGAAAACAAGTTCTTATCTGGTTTTTAAAAACCTCCACAGAGTCAGCAAAGCAAAGCTGCAGGAGAAACTGTTCTAGAGTCTTAGAGTTGCAGTTGTTACGTTGCAGACGTCCTTTTTATGTGTATTTTTGTCCTCTGTTCAGTTTCTTTGAGTTGAACGGGGGCCTTGGCCGCGGCCTCACTCATTATGATCTGGCCCTATTTTTATTTACAGCATCATGACCTCACAGTATTCATAGCTTCACACCTCAACCCCCTATTCACTCTCAGCAAATAAACACGGCACATGTTGGGCCCCTAAAAAAAGAGTCTTTCCCTGCTGAAAAGGTACAGAGGTTTTGTTGGTTTCCTGCAACAATGTGGGATGCCGCACGAGGAAGCAGAATCCGAACGCTAATTAGGAAATGAGGAACGTGGCCTCGCCTTTCCTGAATGCTCTTTCGGGCATCATTTTATTTCTGATCAGTCAACCATGCACAATCATCCACCTGCTACCTCCAAATGATGGATGCTTTTTTTGTTCTTCCTTTTTTGGGGGTTTTTCCTAAAAGAATTTTAATGGGTTTCCAAACATTTGCACTTTGCATCCACTACCATAGAAAGTATTGTTAAACCACAGGAGGCTAGGTTACTCTATTTAACACCCAAGATGAGGAGCATTTCTATATATATGTTTGTAGGGGTGAGCAGGGGCGTGGGTGTGTGTGTGTGTGTGTGTGTGTGTGTGCGTGGGAGGGCGTGCGTGTGCGTATGTGTGTGAGTGTGTTTAATAATGGCAAATATTCTGACCAAAGTAACAGCAAAATCTTCAGTTTGTTTTAACTTGAATACAAAAGCCTATTACTGAACAAATTAAAGCACTTAGCTAATTTGGAAATGCACTTTTGTTTAACATACTGTAGGTCTCAAATGCTAATAATCTTTCTGTTTAACAGTACTAAACCTACAAGTCTTTTACCATGATCTGAAATCTTTGACAGTCCCTAATATAGAGATTTATTTGGGGAAGATTATGGAATATCTTGCAAAATGTTGTACTTAAGATTTTAATTTTATGTTTTACAAATTTGGTCATTTTAGGAATGTTTCATGTTGTGAAATATCTAAGTGAAGCTAACAATAGCCTACTCATTCTAGCTACCAAAGAGGCTTTTTCTTTGAAGGTCAGACCAACAGAAGCGATTGAGTCAGAGGCCTTCCAAAAGACTGTTTTTAAAAGAGGTCTGACAAATAATAGAAAAGCAAATGTTGAGAAATGAGAGCTTAGAAGATTATAACATTTTATACAGAATGTTAGCATAGCGTTAAAGACAACTCTCAGGGGATAATGTGAGAACAAAGAGCAGAGGAGAGGGTTACTGACTGAGGTCAACTTGTGTCAACCTGAGTTACGTTCAGATGAGTGCACTGAGGCTGACCTGTGGACCAAGTGTAAAGCCAGGATCGGCCTGCTTTAAGAGCTCACTTTCATTTGAAATCCTTGATGTCATTATATCTCCAGTGGGCCATGAGCCTTCAGTTGACAGCCTCTCGGCTTGACGACATTATCATTTTCCCTGTGTCAAAGATTTCCCAGTTTGCCTGCATGTGTGAAGTCACACATTGGTGATCTGCTGACAAATTATTCTGTTCATAAAGTCTGGACAATGAGACAAATTCCAGCTTCAGCAAAGTCTGTTGGAGTGCTAATGCTGTCTGTTGAGCCAATGGGGGTCAAAAATAGTTTTCTTTCTAATCAAATCTAATTAAAACCTAAAATATTTTACATTTTTCTCTAGAAAACAGAAACGATCTTTGGACAAAGGTTTCTGAGAAACTGTTTAATCAGGCATTGAAATTGGCCTCCAGAATTAAAGTAAAGAGTCTTGGTGTCATATTTTACTATGTCTTGTTATTTGAATATTGAACTTGATTTTAGGGGTTCCTTCTTTTGCTAACGTTAGCCTGCACCAAAGTGGAAAAACTAGTCCATACATTTATGCATTTGTTATTTTAATGCTGGAGTATTGCAATTCTTTGCTTACAGGAAAACCAACAAATTCAGTGAAATATTTTCAATTTACCCAAAATACTACAGCAATCATTCTGCTGAAAAAGAGATATTCTATTTCACAAACTTTGGCTTCTGTTCATTAGCTCCCCACTAAATCCAGCATATTTTTAAGTTCTCCTTTTTAAATACAATTATCAGAGAACTGAATATTCCATATGAGTTAAATAATTCAGAAATTCCCAAAAGTATGAAATTATATATTGCCAGCAAATATAAAAGACACATCCTACTAGTAATCATAGTCATAATATAGATTGCAAACAAAATTCCTAAATTAATCGCATTGTATTGATACAAACTGCTTTATAATATGCACCCAAAAAAATATGTCATAAATTGATGGTAAATAAATACATTGAACTGAACTAAATTAAATTAAAACGGAGTCAGGTTTAAAAAGCTATGCAAAGAAAGTACTATTTGCAGAAATAAGGATTGGTAATGTTCAATTATTTTGTTAGATAGCCACCTTGTGGTTGAATTGAGTAATGCATACTTTACATGGATTACATTACTTCACATATTTCAGTCAACAACTTTACGTTGTTTTTTTTAAAGTTATTTTTCAGATATAAGGATTTATACATCCTACTTTTCCTAATGTTTTACATTTTCTGGAGTCAGTAATGCTACCAAAATATGAATAAGATAATTTTTGGAATATTATTTTGTATTACTTAATGTAAAAATAAATAATGAAACTCCTGCTTTTTCTTGAAAAGCCAAGACTGATTGAAGAAGCATAGTAACATTCATTATTGTCCTTTATGTTAAGGACAATAAATCAGAGCTGTTTAGCAAAGAAGTGGGAGTTTGGGTAGACCAGGACATCGGGTAAACAGAAGAGAATAAGTAAAAAGGCATTTTGTCTTTGCCTCAAAAACTATATGGCAAAGCCAATGTTGCAAATGCACAACAATATCTGCAGGAATTACAGCAAATTATTATAAGGTGATGATTAACTTAACCTGTACCAAATTACTTGTCTTAATATACATAATTGTACCCTAGAACAAAAAAATGTCTAGTTTTAAAATTCTTAACTTGTTGCCTTACGATACAACTAGTTGATGATTTGAGTAGAGTAAAACCTGCCATGCCAATCCAAAGAGAGATTCTCATAAAACTGGTCCCTAATTTTCTCCTCTTTAGATCTAGATTAGGTCTTAGCTCTGCAGAAAGACCTCACCATGCCTCCTGAAAGCTCTTCTGATAGCGATGGTCTTTCTTTCTTTTCAAACTCTGAACTTCATGGCCTCCACAACTTTGTAGAGACATTGCCCTTTCCTCCTGCCACCCAGCACACGATGAGATTCCTCAGCGCACACAGTCACACAGGCTTTTAGACACTCATTAGCCCCTACTAATACAATAAGTGTCACCTTCCATTTCATGGTGCTGTGTTTGATATCAAGATTGGAAACTAACCAAGTCTGTTCAAGATGGGCATCATACCCCCCTCATGCACTGTATTGTCTTTCAGGCACAATGTTGAATTGTATTCTCCTTGACTACATTTTTTTTTAAATTTTAACGTATTCTCTTCATACATGTAAATGCACAAACAGATTTCTCACAAAAAACAGAACACCTCTGGTGTATACATTCTTAGAAAAGGCAGAAGTGACGTGCATTTTGTTAATTTCGACCGTAATTTCAGGGAGAGTCGTTTAAAACTCTACCCTAACCCCCAACCTGCTGTCTTGCAACTGACTAATTAAGACCCTTAATTCTCCATGGCGTCGCCTGACTGTGGCTGTGAGCTCACGTGAAGGCCTGCTTGAAACAGCATGGGGGAAGACACTTATATCAAAAATGCAGTGTTGTTTTTTTCCCCTGTAGTTTAATAGAGAAAAAATAATAAACAAATCATAGTAAGCTAGTATTTACAGATGTACCAATCAGAAAAATCTGTGTGAGAATTTCTGATGTCCACTATTGTAAAGTTCTAACATGCCAATACAATTTGAATGGATTCCTATGTAGAATGATTTTGCAGCTTCTGCATAAACAGAAAACCTAACTGTCCATAACAGGGATTTTTAAAGAATTAGAGAGACATCGTCCAGTAAAAAAAAACTCCCAGGGCTTGGCAGACAACACTGTGGTAGTAGAGCATCTTCTGATCCACAACATGGAAATCCCAAATTTAAATAATCAAGATTATGCTTCCTCCTTTTTTATTTTCCTTGACCCAAACTTTTCTGGTTTATTTTTTTTATTCTCATGTCACCCCATGACACCACCAATGTGACTCACTAGGAGCCGATGTCTCATTATTACACATCTCTGCTGTGACCTGACCAGTTAGAGCTGAGGAAAGATGGGTTCACTGATGAGAAATAAAAGGTAACGATATGTCAATTGTAAAATTGGTTATATACTGTCACAAAAAATCTACTATTATACTATGGCTGTACAAAATGACTATGTTTTCTTGCTTACTGTATAAAATGCCTTAAAAATGTAGTGATATTCTGCATTAATAACTAATACTAATTGTAAGTAATACTTAAGTTGCTACATGTTAAAACAACTAAAGCCTTGCTAACCAATGTACAGATGATTACAATAGTATGTTTTGTCTTTGGCCAAAAGCTTTAGGCTCTTCACTCTGGCAAAGAGCTTACTGTCTACTGTGAGCAGCACAGGCTCTGAAGACCTGCAACAGATGAGTTCAAAATAAGCGTGACATTTGTTAAACAGGCGAAGCCCCACAACACCAACGTTTGACAACATGATGGGGGTAGGTAATCATTAAGGCCTTCACTTAAACAAGCAGCAATTATTCAGGTCTGGTTCAAGCCAAAGCCACTCTGTTGATAAAATGGAGGATATTTGTACCATCAGCTGGGAAGTTTTGACAGATTTTGATCAGACAAACATAGCTGTTAAAGTAAAACTCAGCTTTTGAAGGGATTAAAGGTATACGATAACGATTAAAACTGTTTCAGTATCAGCTCTGTCACCAAGCCTAAGTCTATGAATTCCTTCCTCTTGCACTTGTACTCCTCTTTACGTGCAAACAAACCTTCGACCTCACTCCTTCCTGTCCAACAAAGGTAGCAATAATGGCGAGTGAGGCATGGCGAAGAACATGCCAAGGAGCCCCCTCCACTCCATCCACCTCCTTGTGCCTCTACCCACTATCCAGAACCATTTGGACCACAGGGAATGGGTTAATCACATTAGAGGCCCAGAAGAGAGATGGGAAGTAGACAGTACCGTGACAGCCGGGGTAGCACTGGCACGACTAATCCCTTTAGGCTGAGGAAAAAAGGGGGACGCCATCTCGCCTACGAGGCTAAGAAAGAAAAAAACATTTTCCCAGGAATGAGTTCACCTGTATGGTAACGCAGCGAAGTTGGCCTGTTGATGCCTATTAGGAGAAACAATCACACTTGGCACGCACGAGTGTTTTTTTCATGCTGGGCATCACGTCATTGTCAGCGGCTGAAAAAGAATCAGCAGCAGACAGTGGCATTGCATGAGATCCTCTTTCATGCCACGGTGAAGCAGCTCCTTTCAACCCACCCCGCTATCAGTCTCGCAAACAGTGAGAAGATGGGGAGGGGTGCTGTAAGGAGGACAGAGCCCATTTCATCTGCCATTGTAAGTGCACCCGAGTTCAACCTTAATGTAAACCTTTGCAGGCAGGATATGAATGGGATGCTCTCCATAAAAACACATCCTGCTGGGTAATCCGGCAGATGGCTTCAGCTGCGGACACTACAAGAGAGGCCGGCCGCTGTGGGAGTAGCAGGGAAAGGCCGATCGGCAGCCACTCTTCAGGAGATGTGATATCGGGATTCTTAACTCCCCTTAGCAACGCTGGGAAGAAGAGCCGTCAGTTTAGATCCATCAAGTTCTCACTTAATCTCGCTCACTACTTTTTTTTCTCTGCGTTTTCCCCCTTTTTTTTTTTTTTTTGTATCTTCCCCTTTTGTTGCAGGGATTAAGCCAAGTGGTAAAACAGAGATTTAATGATCTTTCCATGGCTATGTGCACCACTTAAACCATGAGACAAACAAGTTGAGGCATTCTAAGAGTCACCCCCTATAAAGACAACTGCTCAGGAACTGTGAGGCTTTTGATACAGCCTTAAGCTGCTGCTGATTTTTTTTTTCCTCTGGTGCAGAGCTCTGCTATGGGAAAATTTTAAGTTTTGTAAAAAGCCATTGTAAACAGACAGAGAACAGTTGGGGAAACTTCTTGATAGCTTTGTAATGACAACGCTTGGTGAATTTCAGTGGTTCGTAAAAGCAGAAAATTCATTATCCACATTAAATGATCACAAAATAATAAATATTGGCTATATTTTAGGTTTGCGGTTGTCCATCCATCTGTTATCTCTCACATTTGTCGTTGGAGGGTCTCCAGGGAGACAGGTGCCTGCCTCCAGCGATCATCAGGTGAGAGGCAAGATACACAACAGACATGTCGCCAGTCCACCGCAAGGTTTCCAGTTGTGTCATGCTCTTTCTATTTTTTGAAATTGAATTGAACAATGCTTATATACTGGTGAAAATCATTTATTCAGTTTGCTGATGTCTATCATCTAAAATCCTGATAAAGCAAACAGAGGTTTGAGTTACTCTCCTGCAAGGCGCTGAAATTTTTTTTAACATGTTATACATTGATATACATTAAAACATTTTTGGCAAGTGCAAACATGAAAAGAAGACCACAGTGTTAACTGATAATCCTGAGTAATTCTCAGTCTTTACTGGTAATAACTGGGAAAGGTATTGGCTGTGGTCATTATAAAATAGCACTAGAAAGCCATAATAGGAGGACAAATATCAGAAGAGGGACATTCAGTGTGTAATGGAGGGTAGAGGTGTATGTGTTAATGCCTATGTGCAGTAAGTGGATAAACTGGTTGTTGGCTACATTATGTGACACCAGCAGGGTCAATGATGATGAAAATTAGGACTGTAAGCACTGTAGCACAGGGGTTAATAGTCCTGAGCTGGCTTTGAGATTATGATGTTTTCTGTAGTATGGAAGACTCATGGGGGTAAAATGTTGTTTCCAGGTTTAGTGCCAGTAAAACTCTCAGAAATAGACAATGGCTTTTAAAGTACAGCACAGAAACAGAACAGGGACTAACCATGAAACTTTGTTCAGAAATGTTCTCCCCAAGCAGTGATTTTTTTAAATTCTTCTTTTGCTTTTGATATTTTTGTAACATACTTAGCATATGTGTACCCAGGTCATGCGCAGACTTGAAATGTTAACTTTTATGCCTTGCCAGATATCTAACTGCATGAACAGCCTGGGGGATGTGGTTGAGTGCATTCATTCACAGGAACTGGACATTGTTTTGAGAAACAGAGCATATGCTCATCACAGAAACACAAATCAAGCTTTCTTACAACAAATTAAGCTTTTAAAAGCGATGTTTTAAATTATTTCAGAGTTCCCCCTGCAAGTTCCCAGAAGGAACAAAAAAAAATACTGCTCACTGTAAATTATGACTGCAAAATCCAACTGAAGTCCCATGTCCAGATCTACATTCACATGTCTTCTCCTTGGGAACATTTTGTTAAAAAGAAAATAATTTTATCTCAAGTAGCCATATAATCTTCTAGACAAATTAGTTGCTTAAATTAATAGGTTTGATTTAATGTTACAGTTAAGTGCTTAGAAAACTGGTTTCTTATGGGTTCAGTTGAGTGAAACCTGAGACAAAATCACTCACAATCAACAGAGAACATGAAGGTGAAATCACAAAAACAGTAATAGTAAATTATCCCATGTCAAATATAGTGAGAAGGTCGCAGGTTTGTTATGAATTGCATATAGAAAGAAGCTACTTGGCTATAACTGATAATCAGGGTTTCTACATATTATCATTCGAAATTGCATTACATTCTCGACTTAACTTTTCCTTATTTTATTTTATTTTTTTCAAATATTAAATATTCATGTTTATTCCAAATCTATGGCAGATATATCAGATTTTCAGGTCACAACACAAAAAGAAATGAGATAAACAAATTCCTTCCCTTTTGTTCTGTTCAGCTGCAGCACAAGAAAGAGAACCTCATATGCAAGATTTTAATCACAGTCAGTGTAGAGCTCTTCTAACGGGTCTATTTCCTCAAGAGGAGCAGGCTCATCGATAACTTCTTCCTTCTTTCGGACAGGATTCCATCTTTGCATGATCTTTCTTCCAGGCTAAAAAAAATAAATAAATAAAACGCTTAGTTTTTACAGTTAAAATAAATTAAATAAAACCATGTATATATTTTGGGTCGAACTGGGAGGCTTGAGAAATGTTTGTACAAAAAACAAACTGTCTGATGAGAGCAAATCAGCGGTGGATAACTCTCAAAGTGTATATTTACGTTGAATGGGTTATATATAACACACTTAATACATTCTGGCATTTTGTACTATACTGATATAAACTGATTAGACAGTATCAGTGGTTGCTTTTGTCATTTTAGAGAGACTCACAACTTTCCTGATCTCTCCCGAAGCTCTTCTCATGCACTTGCTCATCTTTATTTTCTGCTTCTCTCTCTCCTCCCGGAGCTTTTCCTCATGCGCCCTGGAATAGGAAGAGGTCACATAAGACAGACAGTTACACTAAAGTTCACAAAAAAGACCACTTATCCTAGATGGAAAATTTTAGTCCTTGATATTGAAATTCTTTCTAAATTTTATTTTATTGTTTTCATTTAAAGGGTCAAGTTTCTTAACCACTTACACTAAGATTTAACTGGTTAGGAATTTACTGGAGATCCGCACCAGCCCCCCTGGTGATGCTATAAGGATAAGAGTGTTTGGGAAATGGACACTCTTTTTGTTTTTCTATCAAATAAAATCCCAATCAAAACAGTCAAGCTTGTTGTAGTAACATTGCAAGAGAAATAAATGTTTTTGGAAGACATTGTATGTAAATCTGACTTTACAATGCTTTCCCATAGTGAGGGAAACAAACCTTATTTTCCTCTCTCCATCCTTGATTTCCCACAGTGTCTCAAACATATCTCTAGGGATTTTCTCAATTTGCTGGAGCAAGAGGTTCATACGGTGCTCAACACAGCAGAGCTTTTCCAAAGTTGCTTGATTGATAATCCGACTCTCGAAGCAGCAAAGGTAAACTTCTGTTACCTTCTTACCCAGAGCTTCTAACAGTATATCCTGTGATAAACAAGAAGAGAGTTATACTTGACATTGACAGGACTTTTTTTTTCCCATGCTGATTTTTTTACCTCGTCTTTTGTTTCTAATGAGTTATGGAGCTGAACCTGCTTTCTGAGCACGACAGCTCTCTTCTTTTCCATTTCAATTCTGCTCTCCAAGTTGCTTTCTTGCTGTGTTAGTTTCTTCTCGTCTTCTTCCCTTCACAAATAGAAGGCAGATTTTGGAGTTATGTGTCTTTCATATCTATCATCTATTTGGCATTTGGTTTAAATTTACATATCACCACATGCCGCTGAAAATTTTATGTGTCCTATGCCTCTTCTTTGAAGTGTTTTGCTATAATACTGGTATGTCTAAAATGACTCCCTAAATAAAACGTTCACATTCTCACATTTTAAGTTTGGTGGTGTCCAAGGTCTGCTCCAGTATTTTATCCATTTCAGTGGCGTTCTCTATCAGAGAAAGGATCTGGTCAGTTAACTCCGATGGTAAAACCACAACCTCAAAAGGATCAGTGAAGTAGATCTCGACTATCCTCTGCAAAGAGAAGGGGAGGAAAACCAAACTGGGTCATTGAACAATAAAAAATAGGAAGTGCTTCTGTCTTGAGCTCTGATTTAGGTTGTAAATAACCTCGTCGCCGTCACCGTCACTGTCATTAGGCACAGCTGAATCTGTTGATCTGAAAATGCAAAAGAAATCAAACTGATGAAAAAAATCTTAATATTAGTCAGTAAAAATTATAGTAAATGAGTCGTTTATAAATGGGCCTCACCCGTTGAAAGATATGGAGGCAAAATTTTAATTATCATGCTGTGAAAACATGATCGTTTTACTTAAGCCTCCTCCTGGTCCAAATTTTGATGTTCCAATTTAAGAAAAACAATACAATATATGCTAAAATTTCTAAAATGTCTAAAAATTAAATGTCTAATATTTAGACATTTTAGATGTTTAAAAAATATCTAATTCTTTTAAGAACTCAACAATAATAATATTGTAAAAATATGTTGTTCACGATTACTGATTGACACTAATTACAACCACTAATGATAATAATGGATTTTTTTGTTTAAATGAGCTGCCTTTTTTGTACTAAAACAAATATTGAAATACAATTTGAAGACCCCTACTCAATCCTATACTGAATTCATTCTAATAATTAATATATATAATTTTGCTATGCCTTTTCTTTTCTGCTTTAAATTTAGCTTTTCTGTATGCCAATATCCTGTTCTTAATGAACAGCATGTGCCAGATATGAAAACTTTCCAGTCAGTTTCAGTAAGGCTTTAATTTAATAATAATTAAATAATTAATTCGTTTGTCGCTTTTGATTCGCAACGATGACAAATGTGACTGCATGTGCTAGATTATGGGTTAGGAGGCAGAGATCCATAATAATTTAAACAAGTTGATTAACTGTGTTAACTTACTGTGTGTCTGTCTGTGGCGTGGGCGACGTTGTCTCCCAAGGCAGGATTTTATCTGAACTGGATGTCGGAGCTGCTTCCACACATAAATTAACATCAGATGTACAGCATTTATTTGTACGGCAAAGAAAATATAACCTTGTTTGTACTGTATTCTTTATTTTACGCCTTGAAGAACATTTGATGTCTGAAGAGATTTTCATTGCTAGTTCAGGGATCCTCATAGACTTCAAATCACTATGTGCACAAATAATTTTCCCAAATGTACTTGCAAAGTTAACCTTTAAGAGAACTGAGGGATACTTTTTGCTACTATTTTCGAGTCTGTTCAGCAGTGTGTTTTGTATACTTGAAATTTGCCAGAGAACATTTTTTGGACAAAATTTAAAATTGTTGTGTCAGGTTCTGAAATTTGCCTAAAAAGATCAAGCTACACAAGAATCCACACATTTGTTCTTGAAGAGAAAAAATAGTTTTTTTACATCGATTGTCAGGAGTTTTGGTTCTTATTTTATATACCCACTAGATGGCGCCAATCCCTCTTTTTTTTTACTATTTTCCGGTGTGTGTCTTAAAAATTTGTTAGGTGTGTATAATGGACCCTCAAAATGTAATTATTTTATATTTATATTTTATTTTAAAGGATTGCTTCATTTGAACTTGAAAAACAAAAACTAGACGTATATAATATATTTACAACCAATTTGGGGAGGCTAATGTTTTCATAAGATAAGATAAGATAAATCTTTATTGTCATTGTCACAAGGACAACGAAATTCAGACACCAATAAGGAAGGTAATTAGTACAAGTGAAAAAAAAAAGTTTACTTTGGCTGTCTGCAGTTTCTTTAGGCTCAGTGATGTGTTCCTTCCGAGTTTCTTTAGCTTTCAATATTTCAGCTTCCTTGGCTTCCTGCCACTCTTGAGGTGCAAGATTGAACAATACGTTTGCGTAACACTTGTGTCTATTGAGGATATCCTCAACCCTGTCAAATTCACTTCAAAGAGGAGAGACCCGATTTAGAATCGCACACGAGAGATTGCATCTGTTAAAGCAAGACTTTTGTGTTTTTTTGATCGTTTCTCATTTCTACCTTTTGGCAATCATCACTTCCTCCAAACACTTCACCAGTGTAAAACTGCTCTCCTGTTTGGACTTGATGGCATTTTCAAATCTGTTGTTGAACATTAACAATGGTCACAATTTCAGCAAAATCTTGAAAAAAATATTGTTAAACCAACAGTACTAACCACAGATTTTTTTATTACTCACAGGTTTTTTGCATCAATGGGTTTTCTTTCAATTCGTGTGATGAACTTCCTCATGTGGTCAAGTTCTTTCTCACAGAAATGTTGATTGCATTTCACTTCTGTTTCCAGTGGCCTGATGAGTTTCTCCAGGTCAACTGTCTTTTTCTTTAAGTTTGCCAGTTCAACCTGAGGACATGGGAATGTCAGCAAAATCAGCACTTCAATATGTCTAACGACAAGCAGGAAAAGGCACAGAAATACAGAAATGGCTTAGATTGAACAACAAAACTCTTGATTGACTTAATCATTGCTGAGACCAGTTAGAAGTTGTTTTCCATTAAAGCTAGTTTTTTAAAAAAAAAAATTTTTGTTGCTGCTTTTAATGCGAATGTGACTAATGCATTTATTTTATAAAACTTTGAAATATCAAAACAGCTAAGACCAAAATTATGATTATTCACAAAGATGTTCTTGTAATTCTTTTTTTTTTCCTGGACTCAAAAGTCACTATCAACATAAAACATTGTTTTTCTCTTTGTGTGTTACAGACTTTGTGAAATCACGGTTTTACATCGGAGGGAACTAAAATGCATCCAGAAATACAAAAACCTACGGTCATCAGAAAATGATTTCATCAAGTTACCAAACAGTGTCTAGATTTTCACAGAGAGTTTCAACATTTGTGTGTATTTATGTAAAACAGTGAATTGGTTTAATTGGTCATTTCATTATCTTTCAATCAATTGATCTTTGATCAATTGGTCTGAAACAATGTGTGTATTTTGATTAGCTTGTACCAAGATATTGATATAAATCTTTCAGGTTATGTATTAGATTGATTTTGACTCCATAACATAACAGCTAAGATTTTGTTTTCATTTAAATTCCCATGGACAGTCATAGAGAGTTCAGGTTGGATTTAATATTTATTCCACACGTTTTCTACTCTATTGGGTTTATCTTTTTGATTCATTTTTGAGATTATTTTATGTTTTAATAGAAGTTTTTTCGGTTACCCTTAGCTCTGTTTTCCTTTCTTTGTAATCTGTGAACTCAGTTCGACCTGTCAGAGAATCTTTCAAGAACAAAAGAGAGGCACGTTATTGCCATTTCTTTGACATACCACAGTTTACTCAGCTCTCATTTACTCTCTCTGCACTTACTTGGTAGCGTAGTCCAAAACTCTACCGCTGGTATGTTTAGTGTTGACTGTCTCCTGTCCTTTCCCAGGTACATTTCCATTATTGGATCTCTCATTTGGACTGCTGTGGTAGAAATTTTGTTTAGTCTAAAACATTAACTAATGCGTCTTCAAACAACCCTCTAAAAAGTCTATAAATATTAAAAAGGATTACAGGATTGACTTTCAAGAAAAGTACATCATTTTATGCAAACCATTTGACATAACAAAAGCACTCCTTGTTTCACCATTTAAGCCAGGGTCCATCTTAGAGCCGTTATTGCTGGATTCAGAATTGTCACAAACTGCTAAATCAATTTCGCTGAGGCCCGCCTGAAATGAAAATACATGTTAATACGAAAAGGGGGGAAAAAAAAGCATTCTTTTGATATCAAAATAATTCAAAGGTATTACCTACCTCCTTATATCTTTGACTTTATATCACCTGAAAACCGCTGCACTGCAAAATTAACAGTTGGAGGTTTTCCAGAGGTAACCATGTGTTACCATGGCAACTGCAGTTCAACTTGAAATGTGTCTGTGCGTGTTTTGTTTGTCAGTAAAATTTAGAAACTCGCATTACTGTAAATAAAAAGGTCTAATTGAAAACAAAAAGAAAAAAAGAAACAAAGAAAGATAGAAAGTAAAGGACTATTTCAGTTTTGCTGTTATTTATTATCTTTAAATAATTCATTTATCTAATATTTAACCGATATTATCAACATTCCTATTAGGTTTGTTTAATTAAGATACTACATGCATATTTATTTTTTTATTTTATTTTTTTAAAAGGTGAAAATATACAGTTGAAATATTTTTTCAAGTTAAGAATTGTCCTTGACATCTTAACTAAAACACAGGTTCTAAGGGTCATGTTTTACAAATACTACATGAGGAAGGAGGTAGTATGAGCCAGATGTGAGGAAAGGCAGACTCCTAAATCAGACTGAAAGTGTCTGGTTTCTTTATTTATCCAGGTCATCCCCATGGAGATGATAATAGACCAGCTTAGAGCGACAACCTGCTGCCTATGCAAAGAAAGCAGAAAGATTTGAAGGTCCCACAATATGAAGTACTGAAGTCCAAAACTTTTATGTTTTGTATGTTATATGTTAAATTGAATAATTGGTTATAACAAAGTTCTGTTGCATGCAGCAGTAGATATAATAGCAGTAGCACAAGCAGATCCCAACTTAATTTCATGTGTTATGTAAAAGTATTGAGTTGCTCCATGCTCTTAAATTCATAGATTGCATTACTATGCTATATAAAAACTACTAACACAGCCTGAAATGAAGCTGGATGTAACATGGCCAGCCATGATGCCTGTGATTGGACGCTGGGAGTAAATCTACTAGATAATCCTCTCCTGGCTCATGCTGTTATTTGGACGTAGGGATTTATTGTTAGTGAATTGTGCTGCAGAGGACTACTATTGCTGTTCACATATTGGATAGTTCCTTTGACTTGGCTGAAACAGCTCTTCCTCTGACAGTTGTTTCCTCACTTGATGACAGAAAACAGGATAAATAGCCCTTGACAATCTGGCCCATCGAGAACACTTTTCCAGGATAGAGGCAAAGGTCAGCAGTTCACCGGTAGGAAGTCTTGTTGTTTACGAGCACCTTTGACTAAAAGTGTTCAAATAGTTAGCTAGTTGTGTATTTTTAGAAGTCAGGGAGCTGTAATAATTACTAAGATGCTTACTCAGGACAGCTTAAGAAATGTGAAAGTTTTGGGAGCTTTATAAGTAAGCTTAAAAGAAAATAAACAAGCTGGATACATTTTATATTATTCAAAATAAAATAGAATAGAATAGAATGTATTATATTATGTATATACATAATATAATGTATGTATATACAGTATATATATATATAGAGAGAGAGAGAGAAAGAAAGAGATAGATAGATAGATAGATAGATAGATAGATAGATAGATAGATAGATAGATAGATAGATAGATAGATAGATAGATAGATAGATAGATAGATAGATAGATAGATAGATAGATAGATAGATAGATAGATAGATAGATAGATAGATAGATAGATAGATAGATAGATAGATAGATAGATAGATAGATAGATAGATAGATAGATAGATAGATTAGATAGATAGATAGATAGATAGATAGATAGATAGATAGATAGATAGATAGATAGATAGATAGATAGATAGATAGATAGATAGATAGATAGATAGATAGATAGATAGATAGATAGATAGATAGATAGATAGATAGATAAAAAAGGCAAGTACAATGGAAAAAAGGGAAAATAGATGGAAACATAAAAATATAAATTATTATTATAATATGTTTTCAGGAAAAGAGGAAGTTTGTTTCTTTATTGACATTTTTGTGTCCAAAATCTGACACTTTTTATCTAATATAAATCATGTTTTCAAATTCTTTTGAAAAAATCTTGCATCAATCAACCTTATTTTATTAAGAACAAACAAGAAAAATAAATATTTATTTTTGAAGTTAAAAAAATAATAATGTCTCGTCTTCCATAGATGTTTATGAAATCATAAAATTATATTTCAAAACTTCATAATTGTTTGAATCTGGAAAGACAAAGAAACTTTAGATTTTTCTGTTAACCTATAAAAAATCTAAAAATGAGAAATTTTTAGTAAGAGCTCATAGAACTGTTTAAACATTAGCATCATTGCTGATCATTTTTCTCAAGGTGCATCTATGAACCACCATGTTTGTATTTATTATATAAGAAATGTTTGTGTGTTTAAATACACAATATTTGTCTGACATTCGTCAAGTAAAAAGTATTAATTGTCAGAAAGCAATAACCAAATTGTAGTTGTTAGGCTCATGCAGTATACAAAAACCGCACAAGTCAAAATCATTAACCTTGTTTTGACCCCACTCAAGGTTAATGGGTCAAAGTGACTCAGTGGATGTTGATTAAAACTTTAAATCACTAGCAAAAAAAACATAGGTAATGTGCAATAAACTTGGATGCACTCATGTATTAAACATCTGACTTACATAGTTTCAAGGTCAATTTACTTACTTTAGCTTACTTATTTTTGTTTACAAATGAATCATTTCAGTGGGTGCATTTACAAGCTGCATGTACAATAGGAGATTATTGTTTGTGTTTTACTGAAGAAAAGCAAATTGTGCCAAAACAAAGTTTTTTCACAAAGAACATAAATGCTATAAATACAAAAGCTACTCTGCAGGTTTTTGTCTGGAGAGCTGATTTTTGCCTCCTTTCCATCCCCACCAGGCAGTCGTTGAGATGTGAGAAGGGGTCATGCCTCTGATCAAGAGAAACATTGAGCCTCGTCACCTGTGCCAAGGTGCAGTGCCTGATGGGATTGGCAACGAACTGGAATGTGTGACAAATAACTCGCTGTCTGCCATCATCCGTCAGCTCAGCTGTCTAAGTAAGGTCCCAGATGTTAACAATATCTGTTCAGAGGCCATCTTAATCTTGAATTAGTGGATTTCCAGGAGTGTTTATGTCTCATAAACACGACCTGGATGAATCAATGAATGACTTTAATGTTATATGTTTGCATACAAGTTCCAAACACACAGGAAAACTACATACATTATAGTTTATAGCCCACACATTTCACAAGTAATGTACCATCTTCCTGTATTTATATACATTCATCTGAGTAGCAATAAAAGCTAAAAATGCAGAATATCGTAGACTGTCGTCCAACAGGATGCAAAATGAAATTTGCAATTTCTTGATGACTCGTATTGGATGTAACTCAAAGTATGTAGCAGACAGATTGTTCTCAAGTAAGGCTAGCACTACCTAGCTAGTGGCTACTTTTTACTAGAGTAAAAGTAAAAAATAGCCACCCAAGAAATTACTCAAGTAAGAGCAAAAAGGTATTTGGTAAAAAGTATACTAAAATACAGAGTAACTAATCAAATTATCAATCATTTAATATTTCAAAATTACATAATCAGACAGACCAAAATAATTCATATACCATAAGTAACAAAAAAACAACAAAATCAGCAAAAATGTTGTTTTCTAAATCAATTTCTTTCCATAAAAAACTTATGAAACTTTAACAGAAACTGCAGGTGTGTGTCTGGTGCATTTTTGGTTAAAACATGTTTGTTTTTCATTCAGTATGTAGAGAATCCAGACTTTTTTCTCAAGTAAGAGTAACGATATGTCATAAAAATTACTCACGTAAAAGTAAAAGGTACGGTGTAATAAAAATATTCTTAAAAGTACAATTTTTCAAAAGAGCCACTCAAGTAGATGTAATTTAATAAATATAACTAGTTATCACCCAACTATGGTAGCAGGGACATTTTCCTGCCGTGAGGGTTGCCTCTTTGCAATATGACGGATTAAGAAAGAAAAATTTAAACAGAGCAAATTCTCTCATGGACATCTGCAACATGGCTTGCCTGATCACAGTGTGTGCGTGTGTGTAGGGGTGTTTCTGTGTGTGGGGATTAAGTGAAGTAACTCAGGCTTAGAGCTTACTGTAAAGCTCTGTCCAACAGGCAAAGATGGAGAGTAGGTGGGTGGAGACCTAAACACTGACAGTCTAAGGATAGCTTTCACACTAAGTGCTTTGGAGGTGTGGTAGTGGAAGCATGCAAACAGCCCACAGAGCACGACACAGTTTGCATAAGAAGTAACGCAATACCTTTTCCTTCAATTCAATTCACATTCAAAATTACTGTATTGATCCCAAAGGTGAATTAAACATCTTTCTAAATCAAATTAATTCAAGGTTCCTCAAAGAGTTGTTGTAGATGGTGATGGCTGTGGGCAGGAAGGATCTCTTGTAGCTGTATTGTCTGTATTACAGTAAATTTGAAGAGGCCTTGAACCGAAGAGTCCATGACAGTGTCAGGTAGAGGATGCTCAGGGTTGCCCAAAGTTTTCTGCCAAAGATGACACTTTGTGTCATTGCAGCGTATTGACTCTGCAAAGTTGCATTTTCATTCTTTTTCATTATTTATTAAAGTGAGAATTTCTTTTGCCTCTCCTTGTGTTTCTGTTGCAGGTAAGCATGCAGAAAACGTGTTTGGGGAGCTTTTTAACGAGGCCAACACATTTTACAGTCGTGCAAATTCTCTCCAGGACCGTATTGACCGCTTAGCAGTCAAAGTCACCCAACTGGACTCCAGCGTGGAGGAAGGTCAGTACACTGAAAACCTACACTTTTTTCTACTGTCATTGATTTTTAACAGACTTCTATCTCCGCTCTTGCTGCTCCACAGTGTCTCTTCAGGACATAAACATGAGGAAGGCCTATCGAGGCACTGCGGTCCAGGACCAGGAGGTTTTGTCCAAAGGCAGCACTCCCAGCTCTGTTGCTGAAATGCATGAGGGCTGTGACAGGCCTCCCCCTCTTGGTGCCCTCACAGCTTACAGGTTCTGCATGTGTTCTACATCAACCATCAGTTCACTTCATATTTTCAGTCTTTGCAAAGTGTTTTATTTGATACAATACAGGGAGGACTCCACTGATGCAATGAAATTCTACTCGGACCCCTCATACTTTTTTGATCTTTGGAAGGAGAAGATGCTTCAGGACACCGAGGACAAGAGGAAAGAAAGGCGAAGGCAAAGGGTAACAGTGCAGCCTTGTTTAGAGCTCTGTTTATGTGTTTTATGTTTTGAGTAAATATTCACTCCGTTGTCTTTAAATTTCTCTTTCACAGGAACAGAAGAGAAGTATGGAGAGCAGCACCCTCCAGCGGGAGGTGAAGAAGGTGAGGAAGGCTCGAAACCGCAGGCAAGAGTGGAACATAATGGCTTTCGATAAAGAGCTTCGTCCAGATCACCGCCATCCAAAAACTCTTCGACGAGGAGCGTCGTCAGAAGGCTCTCTCTCTCCTGATGGCAGGCAAGGGTTTCCTTTCCCTTCCTTTTTTCAAACAAGTTTGTGATTAAGAAAAAAAATAATATTTTTGCATCTACTCATGTAATTTTGGTGTTGGTTGTGTTCAGTTTTCTGTGTTGTGTAATTGTATCTTAAAGATTTAGATGCAGATTTGTTGATGTTATAATTTAAAGAATAGTACACTTAACTTTTGAAACTCAAACTGCTACTTTCCTTTCTTTCTGAATCCTTTCAGGTTGATGAAATACATTTGAAAGAATTTAAAAGATGAGATGCTGCAAGTGTGAACAATCAAATGTGATTCCAATTATTATTATTTCATTTTACATTGTGCCAAATGTTTCTTGTTGCAGAGGCTTTTTATAAATGACAAATGATGTTTTTCATCCTGAAAAAAAATGTTTAGTTTTTTTTTATTTTGAAATATTTATATTACCAGAGTATGCACTGTTACCTTAAATGCAGGCACGAAAACCAGTTTTGATTTCTCTCAGGCAATCCTTTCCTTTATTTTGCACGAATTAAATGTTTTCGAAAGGCTTCTGAACCCATGCAATAAATCCCTCATCAGAATCAGATCTGTATTTAATATAGCACCTTACTTAGGATGGGATTTCAATCTTGTTTCTTTTGTGTGGGGATTTCACCAGATTCAGTCAGTGATTTATTGGGATTATATCATTCAAGGGAGAGTATATATATATATATATATATATATATATAGATATATATAGATATATATAGATATATTTATATCTATATATATCTATATATATGACAGATCACTAAACTGTCATTTCTAATGAACATTTAACACTGGAACTGGAAGACATTTTAAATGTCCAGAATAAATAAAACACCTGAAGCAACAAACGAAGTGTAAACCAAATTGCTGTTCAAAAAATGGAATGCACCAGACTGAAACCTTTTGTCGCCCAGTCTTTGGTAGAAAGAGTGACAGACATGAGAATAGCAGTCATGCAAATGGAAAATTATTGAGCAGTATTCAATTTACCATGATAATTTATTGGTTTTTGTGACAGCCTTAGTTTTCACTACTCTAAATGTTTATTATCACTTAAATCCATTCCAAAAAAACATTCATGTTGACGTTGTAGGATTTAAAATAAATGTTCACTTTTATTTCAGAAAGTGAAAAATTCCAGAAATGCAAAGTGAAACTGGATACTTTCCAACGCACATCCTCTGCAGCATGTTTGCTTTTTCATCCCTTCTGTTTTGAGCTTGTGATGTGGCATTTTGGGCGGAAAAAAGAGGGACCATCTGGATATGGGAAAGGCATCTGCATCATAATCTGCCTCACTGTCATTGTTTATCCAGGCCTGACCTTCTGGACTACCCAATCCCTCCAGTACCTGCTCACGCTGTTTGCAACTATGCCAGGTCCCCTGATTACATCCCAGGAAATGCACATCCCTCACCACCTGTGGAGCACGAATACCACAGCATCGATGTCAACTACAAGAGAGTAACTTACGCTGCAGCAGAGCCCCGTGTTGCACACAGATTAAATGGTTCTGCACGTCTGGCTGCAGATTGCAAGTACGTATTGTGCTGTTCAGGAGCTAGACACGCTCATCATCAGCATGAATGTCAGATTAATTTGTTGAATGTCAGATTAACAAAATTTATCAGACATGCAAAACAAACTGTTTGGAAAGGAGTAGGTAAACGTGAAAACATACTATTTGCAGCTCATATTTTCACATTGTTCTCTGATATCCTGGCAGGCTTTTTGTGGTGGATGAATTCATTCTACAGAGGTTTGTGGTAGTGTGCATTCAGGCAATAGCAAACATGTCAAGTTGAGATCAGGGCCATTCCAAAAGTTTAATGTGTGCATGCTATGTCCGTCCTTAAATTTGTTTTGATGTGTGTTTGGTGTTATTTTATAAAACAGTGATTTGGGTGCAGATTTCTCAGTTTAGCTTTTGATTTGAGGTTAACTTGCCACATGTACTGTAGATAGACATTCTTCTCCTTTAATATTCCACAATGCACCACTACAACTCGAAATGTAACATAACCCTCAGCATGTTACTGCCAACTCCTTGTTTTACGGGTAAAGTATTTTTACATTTTAATTCTTCACTTGTCAGTCGTTTTCTCATTTGACAAAGAAACTGATTTTGAGCAAATATTTAACTTATTCATATGGGCAGGGGCAAATGCCAGCTAACTTTGAAAGTGATGTTTTTCGAGTGGGAGCTTTTTTTTCCCACAAATAACGTCAAAAGCTTGTTTCGTTTTGGATAGTGACTCTTGTGTTCAGGTAATGATGGGCTTGAGCTATTGATTATTATTATTATTACTACTTTTATGTGTCTCACCCAGATACATCCACTATCACCTGGGTTGTTTTTAAATAACTGAACCAAGTCCTTTTAATCTTAGGGTGATGAGTTGGGTTCCACCAAACAGCACCTCAGATGAGTAGCTTAAAAGCGAAAATGCAAGGAGTGGAAAAAAACCCAGTTTAAATAAATTTACTTCTCTTATCAGAAATGGTAAAAGAAAAAAATCCTATCTCATTATATTTTGTTAGTGGGTTTAAGAAATGATCCACAATAAATTAAAACATGCCTCCCCAATTTATATATAAATATCACCAACGTTGTTGTTTTGAATTATCAGACAACTCTGAAAATTTTTTGTCTAAATAAACTGGCTTAAAGCACCAAATTAATATGACATTCATGCCCGCAAAGAGTGTATGTGAGCTTCCAACTGATTGCCCCCAAAATAAGCTAGTTTCAAAATGTAACTTCATATTGCTGAGGTTTGTGGCACTAATTTTAATCTTCCTACTGTTGAACAGCTCCGTTCCCCCTCCTCCTCTCCAAGGCCCACCCATCCCATCCGCCCAGACTGCATTTGGCTTTCCACCACCACCACTGAATAATGGAGCTGTGCACATAGGACCAGGGTACCCTCTCCCTCCGGTACCTCCTCCTGGGCCACATATGGCGCCTCCACCTCCGGGTCCCCCTCCTCCACCTCTGCCTCCCGCGGTCGCGCCCTCACACCCACCGAGACACAAAGAAACCAAACCGGTTAAAGATGCCAGAAGTGATCTGCTGTCTGCCATTCGGATGGGTGAGCATGGCTTCTCTGATATCATTTTGTGAAAAAGGTTTGCTGATTTAAGGTGTGTTAATGTTTTTCTTCTATTATTAGGCATCCAGCTGAAGAAAGTTCAAGAGCAGCAAGAGCAGCAGAACAAGAGGGAGCCGGTGGGGAACGACGTGGCCACCATCCTGTCCCGACGAATTGCAGTTGAATACAGTGATTCTGAGGATGATTCTGAGTTTGAAGAAAATGACTGGTCAGATTGACCTTGCATAAGCTGAACCACGTGATTGATATGTACTGTACTTTTAGGGAACCCTCTAAAAAAGGAAACTGAATTGTGCTTGAACTTGTTTGGCTCCATCTAGTGTGTAGACAGGGCCATTTATCTCATGTGCAAATACATGCTTATTTTGCACCTCTAGCGAAATGCATGAATTAGATGAATATTTACATCTTCTACATGCACAAAAAAAATTATGTGTGTTTCATAGCTTAAAAAATGTTTTGTCTTTATTCCAGTAATGTCCTCTAAATCAAAACTGATAAATCAAAAACTTATCTTGTCAATGAGAATTATAAGTTTATAATCATCAGACCCATTTTTTTAACTAAATAAATTCTGAAAATCCTCTGCAGGACAGTAAAGACCAATATAAATAATACATGCCATGTCTGACTGTCATCCATGTCGTTCTAAGGTGTCATGGTCTCTGTTTGTGCCGCAGCCTTGGTAACAGGAAACTGAACACTTGTACAGAACAGAGGCACTGTCGATGTTACAAGTTGAAGTGTGTGTGGGATCAAATCCATCTAAATTTTACAGAAATAATTGTTTATATGTTCATTATTGTATGTATGAAATATATCACCCTATTGTTCACAACTGTTAAATGTTTCTGCCCATATTTGTTCTGAAGTGTTTTGGAAAAATAATTAAATACCAATAAATATTTTATAAACGTCTTTATGAGAATTTCTTTTTCTTCACTTCATCTTTCTCCACTGGTTTCTCTCTTTTTTGGCCCTCACAAAAATTAACCAGGTTTATATTGATTATTATTATTATTATTATTATTATTATTATTATTATTATTATTATTATTATGTATCTCACTCAGATCAATTTTTACACTAGCTTTTTTTAATGAATGTAGATTTTATTTTGTTTCTCTTTCTGTGTAGTTTTAACACTTAACAGGATTTTAAAATCGATTTTATTTATATTTTATGCTAACATTTGTATGTCACCTTCTCATGATCAATACAAAACCGTTTCCTCACGTCCTTAAATAAACATTACATCTTTTAAGTGCACATCTTTCTTGTTTTTTTTTTTTTTTTTTTCTTTTTCTTTTTCTTTACTCGGTTCTTCAGCTCATTACGTTTTTTTATTTAATATCTTTTACAGGCACTGTAAGTCATGTGCGTTTTCACTTCTGTCCAGCAGAGGTCAGTAATGCGTCTGTGATACATGAGTGGAAAGACGGAAGTGCACAGGGTGGGAAACTGTTTTTCTTCAGACGCCATAATGGCTCAAGACGTAGCCAGTGCTATTGGAGGCAATGTGAAGCTGCTTGAGCCAAAATGGAGACGTTTTCTTCCCGTGACAGCCCGGTGCTTTGCAGGTGATTAGCACAGGGAAGCTCCTCCTTATCCTGCGACAGTAGAGACAAACCTGGGCACAACTTCATATCAGTTTAAGGTAATATTCACATATTGACGTTATTTGGTGTGAGTTTCACAGATATGTTTGTCTTTCGTCAAAGCGTTGTGTGATGTGGTGCCCCAACCCTGTGTGAATTAGTTTTACCTGAGTATCATGGCTGTCGGGACTCTGCTAGCTTGTCACCTGACTCGTTCACGCACAAATCAGCTTTGAAGTCAAAACATGAGACAGCCATCTGTCCTTTGAGGCTTGTTTGTGATCTGCTTAACTTGTCTATTCATTTTCCAGACACTCCAAAAGTTTAGAAGTTGCAATCCTTCTGCTATTCTGCACTATAAGTCAAAAAAACGGAAACAAGTGATCAGATACTGTGTAACTTAAGCCTCTCCGTACTCAGCGATGACTTTCATTACTCTAAAATGATGTAACGGTTTTAACTGCCTGATTGTGTCACAGTAAATAAACTTTGTCAACTCTTGACCTCCCCGGGTTTCTTTGCAGGACGTAAATTAAAACTATGGACACGTCAAAGCTTCCTAAGATCCAGGATGAGGAGAGAGAAAGCCAGTTTGGATATGTTCATGGAGTTTCAGGACCAGGTCTGCCCAACTTTTCAAACACGATTACAATGGTGTCATAAAGAGTAGCTGTGTTTTGTCTAATAATTCTGCTACAAGTTATTTATCAAAAGCAAATGTAGTAACGAGGCTTAAACAATCCCTTTAATTATGACCATAAATCGGTCGGACTTTAATCCAATGATCAGTTTGATTAGTTTGGGTTTTTTGTGTTATTTAAAATAGACAAACTTAAGCGGCATTCAGGTAGATGTAGAAAATAGAAATAATTGTAAAAAAAATTTTGTTCTTTAGTGAGTATTTTTTTGTTTTGTTTTTTTCATTCCTGCTTCTGCCACTGACAGTGGTGACGGCCACTGCCATGGCTGGAGCTGCCATGTATGAGCTGGTTCGTGTCGGCCACAGCGAGCTGGTTGGAGAAATCATTCGTTTAGAGGGTGACATGGCGACCATCCAGGTGTATGAAGAGACGTGTATCCTTTCTACTGCCACAAAAACCTTCCATTACATTAAATGCCACTGGTCAAGTTGTTTTTAATAAGGAACATATGGAATGGTGTTAAAAGCATCTTGTGATCGCCTTGGCTTTGTGCGTGTGTTTGTTTTCCCCTAACTTTATGCTCCAGCTGGTGTGTCTGTCGGTGACCCAGTCCTCCGAACGGGGAAACCCCTTTCCGTAGAGCTGGGGCCGGGAATTATGGGCTCCATCTTTGACGGTATCCAACGTCCACTAAAAGACATTAATGACCTCACTCAAAGTATCTACATCCCACGAGGAGTAAATATCGGCGCTCTTAACAGAGACATCAAATGGGAGTTTTCTCCTGGCCAGAGCCTTCGGGTGGGAAATCTTCCCATTACTACTTTGGATTTAAATACTACTGTATTTCTCAACTAGTCTGAGTCATTTTTTTTGTTTTTTTCTTTTCCTGGCTATAGGTTGGCAGTCACATCACAGGCGGAGATATTTACGGGACTGTGTTTGAAAACTCCTTAATTAAGCACAAACTCCTGCTTCCACCTCGAAACAGAGGCACCGTCACCTACCTGGCTCCACCTGGGAACTACGACCTTTCTGTGAGCGCTGCTCATAAAGCTGAATACGCTACAGAGTTTTGAAACAAATGATGTATTGGTTTCCGTTTGATCTTCTTTTTTGAGTGCAGGATGTTGTTTTGGAGCTTGAATTTGAAGGAGTAAAGGAGAAGTTTACCATGGTCCAGGTGTGGCCAGTACGACAAATTCGGCCGGTAACAGAGAAATTACCTGCCAATCATCCACTGCTGACTGGCCAGAGAGTTCTTGATGCACTTTTCCCGTGAGTGCTTCTTTGGATGTTGAATTATGTGTTTAATCACATTAATTAGTTTCATAAATATTTATTTGTCAACTGTTCAAACCTCCATGATTTTAACTTTCTATAGATGTGTACAAGGTGGCACAACTGCTATACCTGGAGCCTTCGGGTGCGGAAAGACCGTGATCTCGCAGTCGCTGTCAAAGTACTCCAACAGTGACGTCATCATCTATGTGGGCTGTGGAGAACGTGGCAATGAAATGTCTGAAGTGCTGCGGGATTTCCCAGAGGTCGGTGGAGCAACTTTTACGCTTTAATGTGCAATTTCTGTGACTGGAACACTTTTTAGACTTTTTAAACTCAGAAAAATGTGCCACCTTTAGTTTTCAGTAGCTGCATTGGGCATTTATGGCATTTATTTTTGTTTGTTTCGTGGTTTTTATCTTTTCGCCTTAAATTTGAGATTCTACAGACAAAGAATAATAAGCAAGCTGTCACTGGGTTGAATATAAAAAAAAGCAACTATATTTGTTATGATTTGCTGAACTTTATGGCCACAATACCGCAAGATATATGAAGTAACACTGCATTACCAAAAACAAATGATGGGTTTGTGGGGAAAGACCAAGTTTGGGATGTCCTAGAACACATGTTGAGTTTCCTATAGTCGGCTGTGGATCAGAAATGTCCTTCCTTACGTCATGTTGAGACGGCATAAACTGATGTAATGTTACTGTTTCCTTTGCTCAACAGCTTACAATGGAAGTTGATGGCAAAGTTGAGAGCATCATGAAGAGAACAGCGCTGGTTGCAAACACGTCCAACATGCCTGTGGCCGCTCGAGAGGCTTCCATCTATACAGGTGTGTGCATGTTGGCTCCAAAACAAGTCCTTGTGCAGGGAGTGTTTGAAGCTGGTAGGAGAGTTTTATCGTTAATAAAATAAGTCTTTAACGACTTGAGCTAAAAGGCCATGCAGGAAGGAAGAAGCCACCACTTCAAAAGCAATATCACAATTTGCAAATGCGCTCACAGACAAGGACCTTACATTTTGAACACATATCTTGTATACTTATAAAACATAAACTGAAGAGTTTGACCATTATGATTGTTACATTTGGAGAACAGTAGGAGAAAGTTTTGCTTGTGAAAAAATATGTAAAACCCTTCACCCAAGTTGTACAGTTTTAAGTTAATCATAAACATTCGGATAATATTCAAAATCAGATAGTGATATCTTTTAAGCATGTTTCTTTTTTTTATAATTCAAATATACAGGTATTGTCTAAAAAGTGTTTTGTGGTTCATGGTTAGTAGACCAAACACCCATTAGATTTAATAACATTGTTCATAACTCTGCAGGGATCACGCTGTCTGAGTACTTCAGAGATATGGGCTACAATGTGAGCATGATGGCCGACTCAACGTCCCGATGGGCCGAGGCGCTGAGAGAAATTTCTGGAAGACTGGCTGAAATGCCTGCAGGTGAGTTCACTGGTCATAAGGTATTTATTTACTTACATGTGCAGAGACTGTCTGTCCAACATAGATAACCATGACCAGAAAAAAAATCTAGCATTGCCTTTATCTTTAAAGAGCTGCTAAAACCACTGATGATGTGAATGCTCCTGCTCTCAGACAGTGGCTATCCTGCCTATCTGGGCGCCAGGCTGGCTTCCTTCTACGAGCGCGCTGGACGTGTGAAGTGCCTGGGAAATCCAGAGAGAGAAGGCAGCGTCAGCATCGTTGGAGCGTCAGTCGATGTTTCTATTGTTCTTGTTTTTCGTGTGTTTTTTTACTTATTGACCCCAACTGGAATCAGTTCTGATTCAAGTTAGATTGTTAGAAGCACATTTTCTTTTCAGAAATTTTGTTAAAAGGAGCATTTAATATCATGACTGTAATGATCATCTTTACCTCTAGTTTTTTATTGAGTTGACATAAAGTCTTGGTCTGCATTGTATCAGTTATCAGACTGACTCTTGTTTTAATTTGGTGATTCCTGTTAGTGTCTCGCCCCCTGGTGGAGACTTCTCAGATCCAGTCACTTCAGCCACATTGGGAATAGTTCAGGTATCCTGCTGGTTATGGTGCCTCAGTCGTGGATCCTCCTCCTTTTGATTCAACGTGTGTGAGACGTTATTTGTTCTTCCCAGGTCTTCTGGGGTTTGGACAAGAAGCTGGCTCAGAGAAAGCACTTTCCTTCAGTAAACTGGCTAATCAGCTACAGCAAGTACACGCGAGCACTGGATGAATATTATGACAAACACTTTCCAGAGTTTGTCCCACTTCGTACAAAAGCGAAGGAGATTCTGCAGGAGGAGGAGGACTTGGCTGAAATCGTGCAGCTTGTAGGCAAGGTAAGGACGACCAAGAGGGTAGAACATGTGACCAAATCTCAGATTAAAAACTGTTGATCATTTATGAATTGCAGCTTGTGTGGTAAGGGAAGCAATACATATTCTCTTTCGTGCAATTATTACATGTGACTGATGCGTTAGTACACAGTGACTAAACAGTGAGCGTGATCTAATCCTGTGTTTTTTATTCAGACCAACATTGGGTCAGCTGATGGCTGCTGACCGTGTGAATGCAACAAGCACAGATCTTGTTTTGTTTGCAGGCTTCTCTCGCTGAGACTGATAAAATCACTCTGGAAGTAGCTAAGCTCATAAAGGATGACTTCCTGCAGCAGAATGGCTACACCCCCTATGACAGGTGAGAACGCCTACTAGTTTTATTTATTTTTAAAATTTTAACTTAACTATGGGTACTTATTTTGCCATACGTATACCTGGGGTGGCATACCTTCGTCTTTTTTTCCAAGTTGAATACATTTCTGAACAACTTGCATGATGTAAATCACCTTTAGTCTCAGTAAGTTATTTCCAATGAGTGCCATACTTTTTCTGTGCTTCTAAATTTGATTACAGTTGCTTACTTTTTACTTTTAAACGTATTACATATTATATTATATGTTTTATCAGCTCCTAATGATACACAGGTGCTGATCAAATCAGGGCTAAAAACCCTCTTTGGATTAATAATAAAGGGAACATTGACCAATATATTTGATGATTATTCTTGATGATTTTGGTCATGGCATTTGACTAAATAAAATGTTTACTGCTTGTTTCATACTTGATTACTGTATAATTTTTTTACTATATAAAGCACTTTGAACTGCCTTGTTGCTGATTTGTGCTATACAAATAAACTGATAAATTGATCTGCTTGGAAACGACGGGAACAAGTCTGTGAATGTTTCCTTCATGTGATTATTACATAACTGATAAGGTTCACACATTCCTCCGTCCTCCACACGCAGGTTCTGCCCCTTTTACAAAACCGTTGGCATCCTCTCAAACATGATTGCGTTCTACGACATGGCCCGACACGCAGTGGAGTCCACGGCTCAGAGCGACAACCGGATCACCTGGGCCATGATCCGAGAGCACATGGGAGAGATCCTATACAGGGTCAGCTCCATGAAGTTCAAGGTACATTTAGTTTTGGTTTGATTTGTTATGTATTTTAGAAATTTACATTGGAAAAATGAAGTTGTTGTGTGTCTTCCTCAGGACCCTGTTAAAGATGGAGAAGCTAAGATCAGGGCAGAATATGCCCAGCTACTGGAGGACATGCAGAATGCCTTCCGGACCCTCGAGGAATGAGCCTCCAGTTTCTTGTCTCTACACCAAAGTAGCCGAAGCATATAGTCCAGAATCGTTGGCCCGTGTTGTGTTTGTCCTCCTCATTTGTGTGAACATTCTCTCTGTGTTTACATCACCTCAAACATTCCAGGACTATCATACATTTTCATCTCATTTTGGACTTTGGGATTTTATTTGATTTAAAACCTGCTGCTGGAACATTTGCTGTGTTGTGTGGAGACTTTCAAGCCTGCTTTTGGCCAAAGGTTAAAACCTGGGGGCTTTGATCAGCAGTTGCACTTGTATCAGAGTGAAAATGAAGATGTCTCTTTTTTTTCTTGAAATGATAAACGGTGCAGATTTCTAAAACCTCAATTTAAACCATGCAGATGAATAAAGGGACAGAGTATTCAGGGTGCAGTCAGTTGGGTTTAATCTTTTTTGCCTCCTACCTCTTGAGGGTGATTGTGATGTTTACTCTACACTTGCTATAATATGTAAAAATGAATAATGAAATAATCTTTTAGTTTGTGTTTAAACAAATGGTACTTTAAAATAAATACCAAAAAAATACCTCAAAGTTTGACTTTGAAGTGAGATTTTTTATCACATTCTCTGAGTTTTTGTGAAATGGGATCAGGTCGTGGGTTACAATCATTGAGGGATCCAACATCCTCACCTCCCCAGAACAGTTTTCTTCCGTGTTGTTGGTGAGAGACGGCATTGTGATCATGTCACAATTTGTGAGACTGCAGGATGCCTGGAATACTTTTAAGTTGAATTTGTTCTCATTACTGGTAAAACTCCACCAGCCATAACCCCAATCCTGCTTTTGTTTATGAACATAATCTCAAGATATAAGATGGCTGGGATGTTTTGCATTTTCAGTTTCTTTAAATCTGTAGTCATAGTTCACCAACTAAAACAGCTGCAACTGATTCCTTTGAATCAGGGGTCACCTTTTGTCTCAAGTGGCCTCTTGTTTATGAGGGATGGAGGGAGAGACTGATGGAGCAATTTTGGTGCTAACTCCAGCCTGATAGGGTAAAGAAAGAGCTGATCTAGAAAATTCTCAGTTTACCTTTATATCAACACTGCAATCCTCACTTTTGGTCTTGTGATGTAGCTCATTGACTGAAAGACTGGATACTACTGGGTCACTACATTTCCCTCCTGTGCATGTTTAACCTCACAATTAAGTTTTGTTTGTCACGTTCCAGTTAATATCAATATTAAGTAGTTGTAAGAAGGAGGAGGTTGTAATTAATAATATTACCACCTTGTTTTTCCAGACAAGTTCAAACTTCCCATTTTGTAGTTTTTGGGATCAAATACATATTGCAGATCTTCCCACTAGGTGGCGTACACACAGTTTTTATATCTAAGTGACTTGAAAAATCCTCCATGGTAGCTTAACACATTAAGAACTCGCTTTTCACATGCATTTGTTTAAAATAGGCCACTGTTTGATGAGATTTAATTGACAGTGGCTGTCTGGCTTTATCTTTAAACTAAATGAGACAATGTCTACATTCCCTAAAAAAATTACTCACCACCTTGGATGTTTTAGCTTTTTCTTTTGCTTTCTTGAATCCATCATCATCAAAACATTAACATCAAAGTGGAAACTGATTTGGAGAAACTAAGGTCCTTCTCCTCATAAGGACCTAGAAACCTTGTTAGAGTGTATGACATGGTAAAATCTCAGAAATATCAGGAGAAATAAAGACCATAAGCTCTTCTCAGACCCAAAATCCACTAGAAAACTGTGGGGTGAGATTAGGAGAAGAGGGCATGAGAGAGGAATCGGGACTCCATGATCCAGAGAGATTGTGCAAAAAGGAATGGTCAAAGATCCCTCTCTTGTTGTGGTCTGATCTTGGATGAAAAATCCTAGGAGAAGATCAGGAGAAATAAATCTTCAAAAAGGCTTGTGTGTTCTATTAAAAAGAAAAAAAAAACTCTGCAAGAGCTTTGTGGACAATCATAAGAACCTAATATAGAAGATGCACCTAAACCTTTGCACAATACTGTACAGCAGTAAACATTTTTATCTCAGCGGTGGACTTCAGCACATACTGCTGCTTCAGAGGCACAGCATAGCATCTTCCAAATTGGTTTAGAGCTGTTATCTCAGGTTCCGGGCTCCATTAAGACTAATGGAAGCCGTAAAGCCAAGAGCAGCATCTTTTCGCCTGCATTGATTCAGTTTGTCTAGACGCACATTTATATAGACATTAAGGGCTGAGAATACACCAGCCTACAGGTCATAATGCACCTGCATCTCCACCTCTGATTCTTTGGTTTGTAATGATTGTCTGGGGAACTTATGGAAGGAAAATTAGAAAAAAAAATAATCATGTTTGTTCCTGTGAAAACCATGTACCATATGGGTCTGCTGGTAAATTGAAGTAATTAGAAAAAAACATTATGGCAAAATGTCTCTTATAGAGACCAGTTAATAACTTTGATTTGTTCTAGTAGCTTCCAGGAAGCTCAATCCTCCAGGCGCCGAAGTGCTTTCTCATTTCTTATGCAGCTGCCTGTTAACACAGTGAGGCCTGCATTAAACACTTATGATCCATACTTCCTCTTTTGCCCCATTTAGTGGTGATGTAAAGCTAGATGGATGCAGCGTTTTGCCAAAGTATCTTTTTACCACTTGACTTTATTTAGATTCCATGCTACAGTCCCACTTCAGTGTATTTTCTCAAGATTTTATGTGATAGACCAACATAAAGTAGAACATAGCTGTGAAGTGGAAGAAAACTATACATGTTTTTTTCTTTTAATTAATAAAATCTAAAATTAAGCTCCATTTACTCTGATATTGCAAAATATAATCCACTGACATAGTGCTTAGAAAAAGAGTCTATCTCAAATCACCTTGGCATAAATCCAGATGTTTTGGTGAAGGCCTGAGAGATTCATTAGAGAAATTAATTTGTAAAAAAAAAACAAAAGCATGAAATAGTGTGCAGGAATTTAAAACTTTATTATGAATTCTTTTATGGACAAATACTGCAGTTACTCAAGCCATTATCCCCAGTCGGCCATCTTGTTTTTGACTACAAACATTTTGGTAATTGCTGTTATCTGTTAGTTTACTTAACGATGTCTTTGCAGTTCCTTTGGTTTTCTACATGCTGTGAGCATGTTTTTTTATTAGGGTTATGTAAACTTGTCAGAATTGATTTGAAGATGGACTGAGACAAAAACAAGACAAGACAACTTGTTGGAAGCTACAGGGACAGAATTTCACCTTCCACCGTAGCATAAACCCAGAGCTATAAATGGTTGTCCGAGGCCAAAGAGCATCTATTAGAAAGGCAGAGTCCAGACCTAAATCCAGTTAAAAAACATGTGATAAAGGTTAAACATGTATGTTTACAAATTGCAGATGCTTCCCATCCAATCTGACTGAGCTACAAGTGATTTCCAAATAAAAACTGACAAAGACATAAGTTTTAGATGCAACAACCATATCCCCCATGAAAAAAACAGCTGTCAGAAAAGGCGATTATCCAGTGAGGGGGGCTGTATAAAAATGCAAAGAAGTTTTTGGTCTTCAACTGTTGGAGATTTGCGAACATGCAGCATTTCACTTCCATTTAAATTGATGCAGTACTTTTGTCGGACTGTCCCCTGTAACTTCTACATGAACAAAATTAAGCCATAAAAGATTGTGGCCGTATTGTGATGAAATGTCAAAAAGTTCAATGGGGTATGAATAGTTTTGCAAGCTCGCTGCTGAGGTGTTTACGAGCGTGAAGCCGAACCATCTTGTAAGCACCACAGAGCGGGGTGGGGGGAGGGGGGGGGAATCAGAGGCCGACGTCGCTGCAGGGGTCACTTACCACATTGTCACTTTAAGTGAAAAGAGGTGCGACAAGCGAAACATTTACACGCAAAAATGTATAAGAATACACACACATCAGAGCACAGATCAAACACCAACACTTTCAACATAGTTTTCTGTGTGGGAGCTGCAAGGTCAAACGTCTTGTGGGAGGAAATGTGATCCATGAGGGTGGGGCTGCTCGTGGATCAACGATCACTCTCTCATCGTATGAGTGCCTGTCATGTTTCTCATGCACACCTCATCCAGCCGGGTGTGGATCATCAGGGCTGCCGATGCAGCTTTTGAACACCTCAGCAGAGACCACCCCAGTCCCCCTTGCTCAGCTGAGGCTCCACCTGCTCTCTGGGCGGCCCAAACCCGTAGAGGGGGCTTCCATATTTACCAAGCATGCCAGTATTAAAATCTGAAACGACAACTGACAGGGGATCACGTATGCCAGAGGACGACCTGTAAACTATTCAAAGTTACGTGAGCCGGTAGATGCAACATGATATTCAAACCACTTGTCAAGAGGAATTAATGTTGCCTTCTGTTGGGACACTTCCTCCATGGGAATTCGAGCAATGGAAACCATCTCCCTGCACTGACACGCTGCTGCTGCTGCTCCACCAGGGCTGAAACATGCCAGTTTCTTTTTTTTTTTTCCCCAACACAAATGACTGGTGAGAAACTAGGCTGCTCTGTTCATCTTTCCCTTCAATCACTCACAGAAGGAGCTTGGTGACAAGAGGTCATTTCTTATTTTTGTTTCTTCATCATCACTCATCGTTTACACTTGGAATAAGTGAATCCAACTCTGTCGAGCTTTACATTTTGCTCAAAAGCAAAAGGTAAGTAAACAGAAACTGTTGATTTGTTTGCGAATGTTTTTCTTGGCATTTCAATGCCGTTAAAATATAATCGACTCGCACTAATCTTCATCAGATACAGTCAAATTTTACATTTTTCTAAACTGGTCTATATTTATTATTTATCCTTTTGTTTTTGATGCATTCTTCATGTACGTCTGAGTAATTTTTTTTAAATACATTGCCCCTACAATAACTCCAGGACATCTCGGAGTGTTAGGGCTTCAGGTTTGCTGGCCCAGATAGCTAGTCTCTGCAGACACAGTGGCCTTGTTTTAACAAATTATATTTGAATCTCCAAGGACGTGAAAGCAATCAGAAGTATTTGAAGTTTATGCTTTATTTTAGTTCTTAAACAAAAACTAGTTAATCTTCTGATAGCAGCTTGGAATGCATTTAATCCATTCATTCACTGTAACCATTTTGTTTCTGTCATCTGTGCATCTGGTTTATAGATCTACAGCTATATATCACATATATTTTTATCTAATGTATCGCGTAAAGTAATGTAATGTAAGCAAGATCGCTTCTTGTTTCTGCTCCTTCACATGACAACACCCAAAATAAAATTCACAGCTTTCGTTTCCAGCATTATTTTTTTTAACATTACTCATCTTTCTCAAATGAACGTAACAAGCACAGAGTTTTCTATCCAACAGAGTCAAGTTAGATGTGTGTCTATCAATTTAGCTGATTAATGTTTCCTAAGTAGGTGGTTTCTGAAGTCAGTCTTTTGTAATAGTAATTATTGGAATTGTCACACTATTTTAGATTTTTATTTGCTAGAAACATTGCTTCCTGATGTTTTTAGCCATTTAGATGACACATTTTTATCTATATGCTTTTGCCTCTGCTTTAATGATTGCATTTTCTTTTAAAGTAGTTAAACATCGGTGGGATCTTTAGCAGGTCACTATGAAATGGGAGAAGCTGAAGCCTCCAGAGCCAGATGATCCCATGTGTTGCTGTGAATGTGACATCTACCTGTACAGGTGTTGCTGTGACTGTGAAGATCTGGATGAAGCGTTCAATAGGTACGGCATGTGATGAAACTGTTTTTACGGTGCCGAAAAATTGTGAGGATGAACCAGCGAGCCAAGAAAGTCTTTGAAATACTTTTTTTCTTTGATTATTAGAAGAGGTCCTTCTATTCCTACTGAAGCAAAGCCCATCAGTTGATAATCTACTACTTCTTGTATGTTCATTGACAGACTGATACCAGCCCATCCTACCCTGACAAATAACACTCCATTGGTTTTTTTATACTTCCTTGATCCTGTTCAAGGTTGTAGAGGTGCTGGTTCTTTTTTGGGATACACCCTGCGCTGGTTGCCAGTTTGTCTCAGCTTTATTCAGATACATACATGTATAAGAAGAACAGGAAACAGATATACCACCCTTCACAATTTCCTTTGGCATTTATTATCCAAATGATAAAAAGCATAAAATAATGCGAACATTTCTTTATGCAACAGCATAAGTTTGCAATTGTTAAAGCTCCAAGCACATTTATTCACTGCGTAAAATCTGTGTTTGAGAAATAGTTACTGTTTAAAAAACAGCCTGGATACCGCTTACAAAAATTTAATAATTCCTTCATTCTTTGATTTTAAATCAGTTTTGAGCTGTTTCTAGGATTACTGACACCGTGTTTGCTTTTGAATATGTTGATTATGTTAAAAATTATATTATCAAAACTATAGAAAATTTGCATTTTTGCTATAGCCTTCAACAGATGGAACATTTTAATTTGAGAACAAAGTGATAGGGAAACAAATACCATGATTTTAGCCTGAAAACTTTCAGCATGTCAAAATACAGTAAAATGTACAGTATATTGTTGTTGCTTAAGTCTGATTTCTTGTGCCTTTCTTAGGTGGCTGAAGGAGAAACCACCTTCATATGGGCTCCAGTCTCCTGTGCTTAGGACCATGATCAACCAGCTGGAGATCTCCATGATCCCGGCTCTGCTGCTGCTGCCTCTCCTGCTGAAAGCTGCAGCGCTGCACTACCTCCTCGGTATCACCATCCTCACTGCTCTGCCAATCCTGGTGCTGTCTTACTACTACGCCACCCATCAAAGGAAGAGGCGCACCCTCTTCTTCCTCACCCTTGCCCTCTACTCCCTGGCCTACATGTATTATCTCTTCATTGTGGAGATTTTACCCCGCGGGGATGTCAGCCCACTGCAGGCGTGTGCTGTGACCACTGGGATGATTCTCACTATAGTTTCACTCATTTACACTAAGAGAGGTCCAGGATTTGTCCCTGCCTCTCACCATGAAGCAAATCGTCAGAGGACGTACGCAGAAGATGACTTTACTCATTCTGATGGATTTATCCAGGCAACAACCGCAGAACAGACAAGCAAATATCCCCCAACAACAAAATGGAGCTTGTGTCCTGTGTGCAAAGTAATGCGACCCCCGCGTGCTGGACACTGCAGAACATGTGGATCGTGTGTTCAGCGTCTGGACCACCACTGCGTCTGGTGGGTCTTCCTTTAAAATAGTTTATCTGTGGCTTTTTTTTCTTTTATTTTGCTGATTTTCCCAACCAAGATTACAGATCTTTTAACTGCAATAACTTCTGTTAATATCTGTGCAACAAACAAGCTGCAGACCAGTCATTCTAACATATAGTAGTAGAAAGTGAACTTTGTTGGTCACATTTCGATGTAACAAAATCATCAAAAAATTCAGTTTATGGTCGTGATGCAAATCTGGAACTGCATCATGTCTTTAAAAACTGCTTAAAACTGGAAAAACACACTTTTGTTTTCAATTAGGTGTTTTATAAAGCATGTCATCTAGCAGTAATTTTGTAGTCCCGTTGACAAAATGATTCAAGTGAAAAACAAAACATTACAAATGGATTTATTTTATTTTCTCAAAAATAAGGAAGAGATCAGAAAGTGTGACATGTATATATGTGAGTTCTCTATGAACGCAAACTTATTGCATAGTTACTTTTGCCAAAGCTCTGACATCATCACAAAAAAGCTCTAATTATACTGAGAATAAATTACACACAGCAGGACTCTGTTTACTAATTAGGTAACTAGCAATTTTATTTTGGGGTATGAAAAGTAACACTTTTTTCTTCATGAGCATTTTTGTTTTAAAACCATGGGTAAATTACCCTCCTCTCTGCAATTGTGCACTAATTTGATTCAGTAAATCACATTGAGGTTTCTGTTTGTGACATGACAAAATGTGGAATTGCATCTCCATCCTCTAACCTGTCTGTCTGTGTTGCATGTTGAGATGCTGCAGGATAAACAGCTGCGTGGGACAAGCAAACCACCGCAGCTTCCTGCAGACCCTCTGTGTGTTTGTACTGACCTCCGTCTACGGGATCGGTTTGGTGCTCCGCAGCCTCTGTCCTCATCAGTATCTGATGACGGCCCTTTTCTACTGCCCCGGCGTCTACACCCAGCCAAGGTGCTGCAGACTCTTCAAAAACAGGGGACAAAAATGACAAAACTCAACAGATTGTTGTATGATAAGGAAAAGCTGTAAAATGGCAGCAGAGGCAGAAATCTACTTAATTTTTTAAAAGTATGAATCATTGTTCGTAGGCATTACACAAGTTACACAATATGTTGTATTGTTATGTTTGCTCTGTGTGTGTTTACAGCACAGCCCTTTGCTTCACCTGCTGCTGGTACAGCAGTATAATCACAGTTGGACTGCTCTACCTTCTGGTGGTGCAGGTTCTGAACATCAGCTTCAACGTGACGGGGCGTGAGGCTCAGCTGGCTCTGAGGAACAAGAAGGGCCAGAGCCGCCTGTGGGGACTTGTCATCGACACCGGAGAGTATTCACGTGGCTTCTATCAGAACTGGGCTGAGTTTCTCACAATGGCAGACTCCTCTGTGAGTCTTCACTCCAGCCCCACCCACTTGGTCTAGTTTCTTCTACAATCTTATTAAAACCGCTTCAGACTCTCAGTGCAGCTTAAAGAGTTTGTGATTCGGCATATGATTCTGACAATAGTTTTAATTTGCACAAGACTGCAGGAGAATATAAACATTCTTGTGTTTAAAAAAAGAGCACACACACGTGCATGTTTTGGTGAACAATTGCTCTGCTCATGGCTTGTAAAAGGGAAATGATTTATTATGTACGTCTCTGCATTAAAACTAAATAAATGCATGTTTCAGAAGCAAAGATGTAATGATTAATTCAATAAATTTCTTAGAAAAGGTTGAAGACTGTTTACTTGGTAAAAGCTGTGCAGCATTTGCCTTTAAGATGGTTAAATGCATTTTAGTTTCACATTGTGTTTAAGTATTTAGCATTCAACACAACACAGTACTGAACCTCAGCGGATATAAACGGTGTTAGCTATTCTCTAAGCTGAAAAGTGCAGTAGTGATTAATACTTTCTTTTATTTATGTAGCATTCTGTAAAGTTCTGTCATGTTTTTAATGAAATTCAGTTTTATAATACCATTAATCTTCATCCCCCATATATTCAGAAGGGAAACTGTTAAAAACTGCTAGAAGTAGTTTCTGAAACTCGCTAATGTCTGTTCAAAGATGGAAGTCTTTGGAGAACGCTGTAGCTCTACGATCCAAAGGGAGTGATGACCCCACCAGCTGCTGTATCCAACTTCTAAACTCTTAAGTAGTAAATGAAAAATGACTCAGGTGTATTTTAATGCAACATTCAACATCCGTTTTATCTTATTTCTTGACAGAACAGTTTTTAATAAATCTTTAAATAAATAGATTTCCCTCTCCTTTGCAAAACTCAGTTCAGAACTTATTGTTCCCTCAACTCCAGCAGATGTGAACCCGAATAGTTTGTCCTCTGCTGCCCCCATCAGGTCCCTCTTTGAAACTTCTCCCATTTATGCAACTCGGGGTCCATTCACACTCCCTTTCGTCCGTTTTAATCGAACTCTAGTTCGTCTCTCTAGAAAGTCCGGTTCTTTAGGAGAGGTGTGAATGTAAATTTGAACTCTAATGCAGGCTAAAAAAGCAAATTCTGATTCACTGGGTTTTGGTTGAAGTGAACTCTTGGCACGGTTGTGAATGTGAATGCAACCTGAGAACAGAAATGGCTCTCCACCCACCACCAGCTCCCTGCTTTGTGAACAAAGGGGAAAGAGGTTTGAGACTCACCTGGATGAGAAGAGAAAATTGGATGAGGCTGAATGCTAAAGAATGAAGCAGGAGTCTGGCTCTTTCAAGAACTTCTTAAAAATGCAGCAACAAGCTGAAGAAAGACATTTCCAGTTAATTCAAGAGCAGCAGAGGGCCAGCAACCAGCTGTTCTTTCAGATGATGTCTAATTTTCTTTATGTTGCAATGCCCCAATCCATGTTTACACACTTTATAGGTAATATTATTTTAAAGGGGAGTATTATGTAAAATTATTTTTTCTGAGTTTTATTTCATGTTATTTCTTCACCAAAAACATGCAGATTGTTGCTTTGATTCTTTCATGTGTTTGAGAAATCCTTTAATCTCCCATGGCTACCATTTTAGGTGCCTAAACACTTGCTCTTACAAAGCTCCTACATGTAAATCACTGAATCCTGGTTTTGTATCCACACCTTCCCCATTTAGCTCCTTCAGACTAGCAGCAGCAGCCATTAGCAAAAATCTGTTGAAACTGCATCTGCTGAGCTCATCATACCAACTACTTGTTCTAAGAATGGTAGTAAATGACTTAATAAAGAAGCATTTTTGTGAGGACATGCTGAAGGCGGCATGTCAGAAAGAGGAGTTTCTTAAAGAGACACGGACCTAATTTCAGGGTGTCAAATTTCTTTCAAGAGACGTTTGATACATACAGCATTTTTAGAACAGAAGGTAACATAGTAACTTGATTGTGGTATAAAATGGCACTATCCCTTGGAAATGCATAACACTACCCCTTTAAAAGCAAAAATAACATCTCAAGGTTATATTGAACGAATGGTTTTTAATATTCTGTTTGCTTCAACAGGCAGGAGGGAAGTGGTACTTCATCGGATTCGCTACCAACAGCAAGTGGTTTGTCAACATCAAAAATACAATGAAAATGGGCGTTGCCACGCTAGTATCAACTGCAGAGGGAGACGTGGATCTATCATATGCCAGTCGAGGACACCGAGAGAGAGAAAGGAACATAGAAAATGAATCACAAACGAGTTGCATCTTCTTGCAGCGCCGACAGCTCTTGCTGGTGAAGGAGCAACCGGGCCAAAAAGACTGACATGCCTGGGAAGTTTACATTTGTTAGTGAGCTTAAGTACAATGCACACACCAAAGTAACGCGGTTCTAACAGACACACTGACATCTTGTTGCTTTTGTTAGGTTGGGGCAGTAAGAATGACATAATTATGGTGGACGTCAAGTATGATGACTACGCACTGGTTTACGACATCAAGACGAAACAAAAGGTCAACAAAATCATCCACCTTTATGGTAAAGACCTCACTAGCAGTGCTACATTTTGTGTCGCCATATCTTTAGTAGATTAATTTTTTGTGACCTTTCCAGGCCGTAGAGATGAAGTCAGTGCCAACGTGAAGGAGAAATTCAAACAACTCGCCTTGGACGCTGGCACTCTGGCTGAAAACATTGTTTTCCTTCCTAAAAATGGTACTTTTAAATTACTGGATCCTGTTTTCGTATCCAACTACATTAAAGTAATGCAAACACTAATCAATTTAATCTCTTTTGCTTTCCACAGCCGAGTGCCCACCTGCCTAATTTCCTCCCCTAGTCATCATGTCGGTGATTCGAGCTGCAGATCATTACCTTTGCTGTGGAAATATTCATCTATCAAAGCTACTGGCTAAAACATCATCTTCAGTTACTTCGCTTTGCAACGACTCTACTGTTCCATTTACCCGAGCACCATAATTGAGTTATATTAGCAAAATAAAAGAAACAGCTAAAATACTTTGCTTTATTATCTTTTTTTAACAAATACGCAGACGTACATCCATAACAACACAATTCGGATTTCCTTTTTATCAAGTGTTTACATCTACACGCTTTGTACAGATCTGTATACAAAACAATAATTTACGTCCCATAGAAGTCTAGTTACACTTAACTATACAACGAGTTGTAAGTGAAATAAATATAAAAACAGAAATGATCACAGGTGTTAAAGGATGTAAAAAGCCATAATACGCATACACCACCAGCGCCTGGCATCTGAATGTTGCATCTAAAAAGATATACATTTTCCCTTTTCTACTGGCGAAAGCACATCTGTGATGGTGAAAACACAGTTCAGTTCATAGATCCAGATTTGCAGCACCACATACACTGTATGATTCCCAAAATACATTTCACTCAAATCAACTTTGAAATTCACTGGGTTTCTCTCCCTTGTTTGAATTAAAAGATTGAAACACTGAAATTTAGGGCTTAGTCTCCGCTTGATCCGGGCAACTGAGCACATTTACAGACAAGAAACAGAAATATTGGACATAAAGTAAAGCATTGATTGCACAGCGATTCATGTGCATATGTCGACGTTAAATCACAACCATAGAGCGTCCACTTCTTTTACAGGTAAATTGAATGATTGTGGTGGACACAGAATGATTTTTGATACCGTTCTGTTTTTGTTACCACAACAAAACCATTATGTTACATATCGGTGGGATCAAAGCACCAGGAAGCACAACATAGGGGGACTTTTTATGGCCTTCTTTCTCCCTTTCATTCACACACACAAACTGAATTTCACAAGTGCTACTTAGAACATGTGGCTAATCCATATCTCTGTTTGGTTAAAAGTATATTTTAAAAGAATGATGCAAACATTTTGAAAATTACACTTCGATTAAGACAAATCATTAGGACCGATTTTGACCGAGAACTGATTGCTACCTGCCAAATCCAAAAATGTGTATCTACAAAAAGACAAACTGCCATGCACACAGTCACCAGCAGGGGACATGCAGTTAAAAAGTGCAAGTCTATGAAGAAGGGGAAGAGGAGGGTGCTAACTGTGTCAGAGACTTAATGGTATGTACATGAGTATACGTCTGCGAAGAAACATAAGGCTGAGGATTAGAAAGAGCAAAAACAACAGATTGGACAAAAGTAGAGCGAACACACCACACTGTTTCTGTGAGTGTGCAAGGACTCAGGTGTGTGATGGGCGTTTCTGATGTTGGTCTTTGTTCTGGCACAGTATTTGGCTCAGTCAGAGTCACTCTGCTTTCACTACGTCCTTGTGGTGACGCATGATATGCTGGTTCTTCTCCGAGGGCCGTCGGAAGCCTTTGGAACAAATCTCGCAGCGGTGTGGGTAGTCCTTTGTGTGAATGGAGATCACGTGCCGCTTAAACCCCGAAGCGTCCCCGGTGCTGTAGTCGCAGTACTGGCACTGGTAAATTCTTTTCTCTTTCTGTCCTTTGCCGATAACAACAGTCACACTGCTGGCTAAGCTGGCCGCACTGACCCTGGCTGGTGGGCCGGACCCACCCGAGCCACTCGGTGCAGACTTTTTAGGGGCCGTAACGGGAGTGTGCGTCTCTGTCCTTTTCGCCTCACTCTTTTCAGGTGAGGCCTGCTGCTCTTTTGTGTGGACAGACAAAATGTGGCGGCTGAGGATGAAGGGGTCTGCGATTTTGAAGTTGCAGTGCCGGCATTGGTGGAGTTTCTTAGTGCGGTGAGACACAGAGTGCTTCTTGAGCTCAGATGGCCGGTGGAAGCCCTTTCCGCACACCGCACATTTGTGTGGATAGTCCTTGGTGTGAACAGATATGATATGGCGTTTCAGGTCACTGGAGTTAGAGCTTTTGTGATCACAGTGGGCACAATGGTGGGTCTTATTCTCCTCGTGAGTCAGTCCGTGTTGCATCAGCTCCTCCTCCTCTGCGAAGGTCTGGAAACAGCGTTCGCACTTGTACGGCATCTCTTTGCTATGCTTAGTCTTGATGTGAGTTTTGAGATTGGAGGAATCTGCCGACTTGTAGTCGCAGTACATACAGGAATAAGGCTTCTCGCCGGTGTGCGTGCGCATGTGTTTCTTCAACTCTGACGGGTGCCGAAAGCCTTTCCCACATTCCACACAGATGTGAGGAAAGCTTTTGCTGTGGACGGCCAACAAGTGTCGATTGAGCAGTCCCTGCTCAGCGGTTTCATAGTCACAAAACTTGCACTTGTGCATCTTAGTGGGTGGAGGAGGTGGCTGGGCTTTGGGCTCCCGGTGGTGGTGCTGCAGCCTGTGGGAGAACAGCGCCCCCTGCTGGTGGAACTCTTTACCGCACATCTCACACTCGAAAGGGGCTTTGCTGCTCAGTGCGTGCACCTCCATGTGATTGTGGAGGCTGGCTTTCTTGTTGGTGGTGAAGTCACAGTCTGTACATTGGTACTTTTTGCGGGTCAGAACGTCCTGGTGGTGATTCTTAGTGTGTCGCTTTAAGAAACCTCTCGACTTGAACTTTTTACCACAGAGCATGCAAGGATAAACTGTCAGCGGCTGGCCGTATGGACCAATGATAATGGCTGGAAAAAAACAGACAAATGACAACATGATAAATTACTTGTTTGAGAAGAGTCACTTTTTTATTTCATTTTCATAAAACAGTGTTTTTATAAAAGTACTCATACTCCTTTCACATTTTCCATATTTTCACAACCATATCCTTTAATCTATTTTGAGTTTTGTGACAAACCAAAACATAAGTTTACAATCCAACTTATGTGGTGTGCTCCCTGTTTCTCATGATTCTGTTTGCTCATTAATATTCTTTAACAAACCTTAGAGGTTTTCGAAGCAGCTCCATTTGTACTGAAGTTCAACTGAACGTGGCAGGACGATTTACTAATTAAGTGACTTTTAAAATACAGTTGTACCTTTTTTCCTCCATGCCACAGTAATGCACTACTTTGTGTTGGTCTATGATACACCACCAAATAAATTACTCTGAGGTTTGTGTTTATATTGTCACTGAATGTGAAAAGTTCAAGGCATATGAATACTTTTGCAGGGCAATGCACACATTTTCTATATACATATTTGAGTAAACAGTTTATTTTCAAAGTCTGATAAGCGACTAAAGAAAATTAATTGCATTTAACTAAGACGCTCCATCAATGTTAAATATCAATTGTAGATGAATAAAATTATATCCCTAAAAGCTAAAAAAAAAAATAGAACTGTAAAATAGTGGAATAAGTTCAAGACCTAAATAATTAAAATAAAAAAATCTTTCTTTAAAATGTAGCCAGTTTTATCTTTTCCATGAGTGAAAAAATTGGTTTTGAGTCTGGATATGAAAATTAAAATTCGGTTTTTTCCTCCATACCTGTCTGGACCTGCCGATGTTCTGATCGTCTCTTATTCTTGTTGCGTTGCCTATTGATTTCATCGACCCCGTCTGATTCATCGATGTGCAGCAGTGCACTGGCAGCGCCGTTTCGGTTTTCACAGCCCTCGCTGTCCTCTATACCTGAAGGACCAACAAAACTTCATTTACACAAAGCCAATACTGCGAGACATGGATAACGTACAATATCCAGTTTTTGTTTTTTGCCAAACAAAAGACAAGAGCAGTGTCCACAAAAACCTCCCCATTTTTTACTTTCACGGTTCATGCCCAATTGATCCATAAGACTCACCATGATTTCCTTGATTGTGATGAGAATCCCCGACAGACATGTAAACCATCTTCTCTCTGAGTGTTTGGCCTGTAGACTCTGTTAGTGCGACGCTCTCTGCATCTCCATCACTGATGTCGACAGATTCTCCTGTAGAAAGGTATATTGCGTTTGCTAGTTTTGTTTGATGCAAATAATTTTTTTAATGTTTTTTTTTTGTTCTAAATATTGCTCAGACAAAAAAAAAAACAAGTTCCTACCCATGTCATCCTCTCCTGAATCCGCCTTGAAGATGTACACTTTTATCACCTCTTGTCCATCTTCGTCCTTCTCCACTTCTTGGTCCTCCACGGCCCCTTCCACAGTTACCTCAGTTCCATCCTCAGAGACCATTTTTCCAGCTTCGTCCACTACGTACATAAATACATAAACATTAATGTAGTATAGCTATTACGTTACAGCCCTAGGCACACCAAAAAACCCATCAACGATTAGAATCAACCAACTTTTCACCGATAATATGTAATTGGAGGGTCAAATACTGAAACATGTATTTTCTTTGTGTTTCAGAAATGAAAATGTTTTTCAGCCTTCAACAAAACACCATGTTCTTGTTTGGAGTTTAAAAGAAAAACAGATAAAGATTTGGGAAATATGCTTTAATGTGTAAATGGGATCAAGTTTGTAATTTCTTGATTTCCTGTTAAATTAAAATCAAGTGCAAGGAACCTTGAACTGATTTTTATGGTCATTATTAAAGTTTAATTTATGAATCAATGAAAATAACTTAAGTGGGGATTGATCAAATCTCAAAACAAAAATCAAGATAAAAAACTGAAAGCTGAATCTCTAATAAATGCAAAGCAGAGCAGTAAACTTACAGGATATCATCAGATAATCTCCACAGCCATCTTGGTCGTCATCCTGCTGTTCTGGGTCCAGCCCATCTTCCGGGATGTCTCCCATAGCAACGCCTTCCTCTTCACCCTCTAGAGCCATCACACAGGTTTCTACAGCAACATCTTCATCTTCATCTCCATGCACATACTCAGAAACTACGTCTTCAACTGCATCCTGGATGACGAGCTCTTCTGGGGCAAATCTGTGAACTGCCATGCCTTCACCCTCACCTTCTGATACCAACACAGTCTCTTGAAGCTCCACAACAAACTCCTGCCCACCGGCACAACCGTCATCTGCAAGAAGATAATCATTTAACAGGATAACACCAAGGACCCGAAATTATTATACAAGTTCTAAGGCTACAAGTCAAAGTGGATATGTACATCCTCTAACTAGAAACAACACTCCTAAAATACTTTTAGTCAGAGATGTATATATAAAAACAAATAAACATGTCTAATTACCCGATCCGTGTATTATTATTTTAGGCTCTTCAGCATGTATTGCAAGCCTTGTGACATCCTCATCCATTGTCCTCGTGCTGCATTTGTTACTGAGGAGCTGAAAGCAGAACATGCAGCAGTTAACATGCAGCTGGAAAAATAAGTGCAGAAGAGCAATTCTTGTGAAAAAATGTAAAAAATGGTCAACAAATAATTATTACACTGTATTAGGAGTGCCATAAGAAAATCTATATGCCCTAAAGTCTTTTTGCATCTCAGTAGCATTGTAAATGAGTCGCCCAAATTATCAAAATATAAGAGTAAAACCCATCATAAAACCAAAAGTTTTTATTATATTAAGTTTAGAATTATGCGTTACAGTTTAAAAGTTAAAAAAATTAATTGGAACAGGAAAAAACGTTAGGCAGGCATCCAGGGTCAACTGTACCCATTTGACAGATTTTAATGTGACTAGTGTGCGTGTGAACCTCTGTATCAAGTTTTTTTTTTTTCTCCATACACAACAGGAAAGGAAAACTTTAGATACCCGATGAGGTAAAATGTAAAGCAGAATCTCCATCTTGCATCATCCTCATCAAAAATTGGCTTGATTTATTTAATAAACAATAAATATAAGCAGGTTTGTTGTCGATTAACATATTGACAACAATATAATAATGACGAATATTTTATGAGATATTATGACTTTTTGTGCAATTCCTGCAGTAGATTCAGCCTAGGTGTTTTATTTTCTTTCCACAGACCTGGAAACAGATTTCTCATGTTTTCCAGTGTACCATCTATCCTCCTTCCTTCCTCGATTCTGTTCTAATCTCTCTATCTTTTTTTAACTTTTTACCCCAGCTCGCTTCCCTTTTTTCTCTTTTTTTAAAGCTGTAATGCTCCACTGTAGGACAGGACATGTTTTAAGAGAGATTTATTAATTCAATTTACAGAAATGATTATATCACTGTTTACCACTGTTAGGGGTTTGGCCAGAGCTCTTTTCACAAAAACCCCCTGGAGCTCACATGACGGAGCAAGATTAGTATCTCATTAAAGTTGTCTTAGGTTCAGTGACAGTCAGCATTCGAACACTGTTTCACTCCAAATGTTTATTTCAGCTAAAGTAAATGGAAACCTAACTTACTCTACCAGGTATTAGGAGATAGGCTGTACGCATAAAAATGCTGGTACATGTTTATATTTGTATCTAACCTATGAAATGCTGTAAAAACTAAAACCTAAAACCGTGGGCAAATTAAAACACTGACATTTTAAACATTCTCAACAGACTAAATGTTTAGCATGATTGAAAACCACATTTGTTCAGGAGCATCTGAGAAAAATCACTATAGATGAATGGTAGCAGGGCAACCTGTGTCTGCATGTTTTTGGTCTGGACAACAATAGCAAAATTAGGCATCAAAGGCAGAGAGACCATCTAGACCTAAAGTTGCAGCCTACAAATGCTGAGCATTCAATATAATGGCCTCCCAAATCTTGCATCTGATAAGTCCTTTGTGATTTTAATGTCAAGCATTTACCATTCAAATATCACTTATGTGTTTACACTGTAAAAAGAAATAAATATGTCACTGTTTTCCTTAGTTATTTTTTAGTAATAAAAAAAGAGTGATTAAGACTTAAGTATTAATTACTCTTAATACTTAAGAGTATTAAGTATTCTTAAGTATACTTAAGAATTCTTAAGTATTTTTAAGTATAGGATTTGGTATCTTTCCAGTGAATGACCATTAAAATGCTGCCACTGTATCTATAAAGTTGGTTCAGGATAAGAAAACATTTGATTCCTGATTTCAGTACCATAAAAAATTGTTTCCAGAAGTTTCTATTGTTAGAAACTTCTGGAATAAAAATAGATACCAAAATATCTCATTGTGGTGTTTAGGAATTTGCTTTTGTCCCAACTGACCTAAAAGATAAAAGATTTGATGTCAGAAAGTGAGGATAGAAAAAAATGAGAAGACCTTGTTTCAACTTTATGCTACTTAAATGGTCAAATTTGTGCAAATAGTTTGGTAGCTGCATAATCTAAGTAATAATATTCTGACATACAACAAACTGAGTATTTCCTTCTTAGCTCACCAAGTGCTGTAAGAGAGATTCTAATGGAATATTGTAGAAAAAAACTGTACTGTCCACACTGGACCCTTGTATTAATTTGATGTCTACTCGTACATTTACAGAAAGGAATAAAGTGAAAACATTGAAGACGAACTGAGTAAAACTATCACTCAGATCAGGAATAAACAATTCACATACGTCCACAACTAATCCTTTCGTTCAGGATTAGTTGCCAAAAATTGTTGACATGTAATAGGGCAGTGTCCAACTAAAAAAATCAATGCAAAAGTAATTAACACTTGTCAAAAATACTTTGACATACAGTATATTTGATAAACGTTTATGTATAGATTAGTAAATTGAAACACAGTGTGTCAAATTTGCTTAAAATCAGTTTTTGAACGCATAACACAATTAGAAGAGTGGGTTTAATAATACAGACATCACGTTGCAGTTGCAAAGGTAAGCTTGTAAATGAAACCATAATCTCCACTCTATTTCCCAAGGTAAATTTCACCAAGATGACACTTAAAGCCTTAAGTGTAATGTTTAACACGGGGAAGAAGATGGGATCACATGGGATAGAAATCTCCTCAAAGAAGAAAGACGCAGAGATGTAAACAAAAAACGGTGTAACTGAGGTGCCAATTTTTACTGAATGTACCATCCCCCACCTCTAGGTGGGCAAAAAAGGTGACAACGATGCGTGGAGAGCAACACAACAGGGCATCACTCCTCTTTAAAGATGTCAACACTATGTATTAAAACTCACACGAGTGGTTGGATTAACTTTGTTAGTTTCGTGCACAAGTCTAAACCAAACACAAAGCCCTTTGAGATAAATAAAGGCACCATGCCCAACTGACCAATGGAACAATATTAAATGCAAAGTCCGACTGCCACAGAAAAAACTGGTTTAGAAAGAGCCAACAGCATTACATGTGCAATGGCAGAACAAAAACCCCCGAAGAAAATCGGGTTAAGCTCATTGTTCACGGGTATACATCTCTGCAGAGGTTTGCAGCTAGCAAGAGAAGTGCTAAACACACCTTTTCTACAACCACTGTTCAACACACAAGCGTCCGCCATTTTGTTAGCCTTGTGTCTGAGGAATGCTAACTTGAATGTGAATAAAATGACTTACTAACAAAAAGGTTTTGTTAAACATACTTAAGTTTAAGTCAATTTTACTCCACAGTTGTAGAACTCTTTATCTATCAAAGACAAAAACGAAAAATTGCGAGTGCAGATACTGAACTTTCGGTGAGCTTGATGGCTAACTAGCCATCTGGCTAACAACATAGGCCTGCTTTACCAATCACGGCCTCAATTAGGCCCGGGCCCCGGGAAGAAGAGGCCCAGCCCTGAGCGGCCTCGCGTTTACATTAAATAATTTAATTAAAATATAAAATGCAAACAATTTTAAACAGCCACAAACGCACTAAGACGAAGACATCGCTCAAGCAAGAGGCGATCCGGGAGCAAAAGAAAGCCGCGTACCAGATTTATGCTGCAGGGATGGCCTCTGTCCGCTCCACGGCTTCCCAGGCCGCCTGGTTCCCCCAGACTCGGGCAGGATTCAGTCGGGAATTTTGTGTGATTTGGGCGGGCCGCGAACGAGCAGAGAAGGAGGGGTGAGGGGGTAGTTTCTGGAACACCGCTGAAAAACGAAGCAGGACGTCTGAAGCCAGACAGTGTCCTGCTACAGCCCCCCGCTTCTCCAGCTCCGAGGCCGCCGTCAGCACGACACGTCACAGCCCGAGAGCGGCAGGAAAATGCGGAAGAGTTGAGGTGGAAATCACCCGAAAGCTACCAAAAAGGCCATGATGTGAAGACCTGTCTGCTGAATTGTGACAAAGCTTTGCGTGGTGTTTCTTTAGTATAAAACCAAAAGTGACTGTAACTTGATTAAAAACCATTCTACTTTCACCAAACATCAGTGGGGCAAACAAGGAACCTAATTTACGTTTTAGTTTTCAGTTTTTAAAGACAAAAATATTGTTTTTAAACTACAGCTGACAGCTTTTAAATAGGAGCACCTATCTCTCACAATGTCTTGTTGGAGTACTCACACACCTTGAACTTTTTCAAAAACATGTTTTATGGGAGGTAAATCTAACAGAACAAAACAAGAGAGCACATAAAGGTGAAATAAAATAAAAAGAGCAAGTGGTTTTATTTTTATTTTTCTCCTCAAAAAGTATATATATATATATATATATATATATATATATATATATATATATATATATATATATATATATATATACACACACACACGCTTTGAGCTGGTGGTTCTTAGAACTTATTTTAAAAAGTACCACTTCAGTAGATAACAAGCTTTCTTTTGACCGACAATAATGAGAAACATTTTGAAACAGTATTGCAACATTTTATAGTTTTGACATGCATCTTTTTGGCCAAGTCAGTCTATATAGGTATGTGCTCTTTTTCATTTGCTTCAGTTGATTTAAGCTCCATCTGTCTCTGTTACATCCTTTCCATCGATTAGTATCACATGACAGACCAGTAGACTCTCATATGGCAGATTTTGGACCTATAATCAAACCAGGGCTACCTGAACATTCCCCTACTTCTGCTAGCCACCATCCCATCAAACTGAACGACTTAGAAAAAAATTATAGGATGGAATAGAATGCAGCGCCTCTCTGAAATACATATACATTCTTAATTTTCTAACCACCAAGCAGGGGGCACCAACTTTCCATTGACTGCAAATAAATTAAAGCATTAGAAAACTTGATCATGTAACAGATTAGTTAATTTTTTAAATCTTGTGCTATGTGCTGTCCTGAGTAACTACGCATTAGTTGCTCAGTTAAAGAAAGAACATTTCTTTAACTCACAAGTTGTCAAAGTAGGTTCAAAATGTCTCCCTGGTGTTTAGAAATTGACATGTGTTCAGTACAAAATATCCTGTTGTATATTGCTCTTTTTTCCCCCCAAAGAGTTTTTTATGAAATGGACAAAGCTGCAAAAGTATAATACAATGAAGGCACAAAGTGACTAGCACCTGATTTACAAACATCCACTTTGCTTTGTTAAATGTTTATTTGATTCAGGATTTCTGAAGATCAATGGCAATGCTGAATTAAAATAAAGCAGAAGTCGTCAGCCAAGTAAATACACTATCTGGTTTAAAAAAATGGCGCTCCATATGTTTGTAAATATAACATTTTTATTATTTAAAATCTGTTTTATGAACAAAGTTTAAACTGACAAAGTTTGCTGGGGTGGTGGTGGTTGTTTTTCTCCTAAAGTATATTTAATTTACGCTTTTTTCTGACAATAGCAAATTATGCACTTAGATTTTCATATTTTATTCATTACCATTTTCAAAACATCACATTTACTGTTACATTTTACAATATAACTCATTTCTAATTAAGGAAACCAAAAACCTCCATCACAGATTTAATTTACAAGATAACTGTTAACATTTCATATTAAACTAACATAGATGTTCCTTATTGCATACCAACACTGCACATTTTAATGTATAGGTTACTTTTTATCCACTTATTGTGTTCATAAATCACAAGAATACAACTTCTACACAAGAATATAACTTCAAAGACTGAGTAATTTGTCTTCATAAAGCCTTAAAAACGGTTTTTACTAGTAAGCAGTTTGTTAATAAGGGTTAATCTGCTTAATTTACAATGTGAATGAGGTAAATGTTGCAAAATCAGGTAAGAATCAAAGATACAGAAATATTAAAACTGTCCCACAAACATTGTTATTGACATCCCTAAAATTCTCTATAAGTGATCAGTATGTTTTATTTTGCAGTCATCTTCACCAGGTCCTTCTTTTGGATCTCAAAGAGACGCCAGCCCTCCTCCGAGGACAGGTCAGCGGCGCCCCTTCTCTTGTAGAACTCAATAGACTGCTTGTTGTTTTCTGCTACAATGAAATGCATACTGCTACAGCGGGTCTTTACAGAAATCTGAAGGAAAGATATTTCAGAAAAATGGACGTTAAAAAGCAAGCATATGAGCAGCACTAATACACCCAAAATCAACGTAAATGTTTGACCAGATAAGTTGCAATTACACATAATGTGTCTGTACCTCACTCAGCACCTTCAGGATTTGTGAACCAATGCCAAAGCCTGGTGAAACATTAAACAGGCAGAGCAATTACAACAGTTTTTGCCAATGTTGCAACACAGCTGTAAATTATTACATTTTGCACAACAGCTGAACTATTCATCAATCTTACCTCGAAACTCCTGCATGACATAGAAATCTTCCAAATAGAGAAGCTTTCCAATCCACGGGTCATATGTGAAGTAGTACATTGCAAAGCCAATCACAGAAAATCCTTGATAAAAGACACTAGAAGTTAAAGGCTTTATTTATAAAATATCTTAAAATATGAGGCAAGATTTTTTATTTTTTTTTACCTTCTGTGCTCTGATCTTTTGGGACTTCTGCAACCAAGCAATGGTAGAATGGATGATCCCCAAAGCCATCCTCAAGCAGATCTAAGTTGAAGTAGGATATTAATGTTAACATAGCAAAAATTGTTTTGCTTATTTACGAATAGAGGTTACTGCTTGTTTGGATAGTAGATTTTGGCATAAATAAGTTAATGCACAGCACCTTTCTCAGTGAGCATCACCTTCTCCTCCATCTCTTCAAATTTAGCAAGTTCCTACAATGCATAAAGATATGAACTGAATTTAAATTTGAACTAGAAAGAACTTGTTGAGAAAGCGGATAAAGTGCCTTACCTTTATGAGTCGCAAGATATCAGATACATCCTTTGGTTCAGCTGACCGTAACACAAAATTGGCCATTTTCTCTTTTTCCCTTTTTTCCCTTTCCTTACCAGTCCTCGAAATGTGAACAAGAGCAAAATTTGTTTCTTCATTCGCTCATTAGGAGTCCCCCCCCGGCAAAGAATTAGAAAAGCTAGCGCATACAGTTCTGCATCAGCTGCTCCCAGAGTTGTACAGCAGCGGCAGAAGCTTTCCCTTTATATATCCTCCAAAAAGACACGCCTGATTGTAAATCCACATATTGACGCATATCCTGTTTCTTTTCGATATGAGTCGCTTATCTCTGTTCATCACCGTTTTTCACTTGAGTACTGATCAAAAGAGAAATATTAACCAGCCCTAACAATACATAAGTGCTATAGTGAGCACAGACACACCACCAGACAAACCACAAATCAGAGTGAAGATTTTTGCAAATATTTGTCTCTTACAATACTCAATGTGAGGGTTTTCTGAAGGTTGTAATGGGAATATGAACAATTTTCTCATAGGAAAGTTGCCCAGTAGAGTAAGTTTCTTTTATTGCTTGCAGACAGTTCAAGGTGCACTTGCATTACAAGGTTTGTAATTCATCTGCCAACATTGTTTTGTCCATAATTTATTCTACATTAACAGTTGTTTGGGTCCGAGCTGACGGAATGCTCCCACATTCTGATACTGTAGCTGTTTTATTGCAGGTTTTCTAATTTTCTGTTTTATGGCATTGTCTAACTTACCATTATTCCTAGTGCGAAATGTCATTGTTTGGGTAAAGGTCTTCTTCTTCAAAATGTGCAGAGTCTAAAGCTACATAGTATGCCATAAGAATATGTAAAAATATTTAAAATCTCAAAACTATATAGATATACATATATATAATAAATATTCTGATTATAAGATGCTACTTAGTGCAAGTAAGCATGTGGCTGTTGCTGGGAAATTTTATTTTGACAGGATTCATTGTCCAGGAAGAATTGTTTAACGGTTACCTAGGTGATGACTCTGTTACCGATGATAAAACCGAGTGAGGAGTTTTCCTCTTAAAAAGGAGGGGAAAAAATTCTCTCCCATCCCAGAAAACTTGTCTGATCAGCCTCACTTGAATACTTGATTAGCTGCTGAAAACAATAAGAGTGATGATGAAATATTAACTACCAGTTATCACCCGTTGACTAATAAATACACAGCCTGGAATTCATCATAATCTGTATGTGCCCCAACATAATTCTATATTTAGGACATTTTTTATTTTAGTACTAAACAAGCAGTGTTCATATTAATCATATGCCAGTATAGCATACCATTTCCTTCACTAGTGACTTATGATCATCCATTCAGCAACAAGTACCCCAGTTTAGGGGAAAACACAAATGCAACATGTAATCATGAAATCAAATAATGACATAAGGCACCAAAAATTAGGAAAAAAAAGATTTTATTTGAACTTGGTTGGAATTAAAAAGTTTGGGAGGGAAAGCAGAAAAGTTGTTCAGTTCAGTTTGTCAAAATATTTCAGCTTGCCTGAGGGGTCAGGAATGATCTGTGGAGGAAGATATAATTTAATTAATGATTTTTTTTTTTCAAATACACCAAGCATCTTTGATCATCAGTTTATGCCAAGAAAAGAAAAAGGTTTGAACTTCAGAAACATTCTCTTAAACTGATCAAAATCAGGTTTTCTATGATGCATTTTGTTTAGTAAGAATATTCAGGACAAAGAATCAGTCCAATTCCCAGTCACACTTACAGTGTCGCTGCCTGGCTTCCATCCTGCTGGACACACTGTAGGGAAAAAAAAATAAATAAAAAATGCTGAACAAACCCGGTGTCTGTTCAAAAACGGATTTCATTATAGCCAAAAGATAAATAATTTTTCCAAAAGTGAATGAAAAGCACTTTCAGTACCTTCTCCGTGTTTGTCTGTGTACTGGAAGGCCTGGACCAGCCGCAGAGTCTCATCCACTGATCTTCCCACGGGAAGATCATTCATGGTGATCTGCCTCAGGATGCCTTTGCCGTCAATGATAAAAAGACCTCTGACAAAAACATGGACATGTTGGATGAGGTTAGGGCTCACCATGTCAAATACCCACTTTAGTTCTGACTCAAGTCTCAAAATCTAGTCCCTATATCAAAAAAATTGAGAAAATAATAACAATAATAAAAAAAAGGTTCTGCAGCATAATAAAAAAAATATTCCTTGTATCATATGTTATGGTAATTATTGCAATAATTACGACAAATTATGAAAAGTATTTAAAAGTCAAATAAATAATTTTTATAAATAATAGCAAAGGTCTGATTTGGAAAAGTTCTCCAGAATAAATAAATAATTAACAAAAAAACAACACAAAGCATCAATTTCACATCCTGTTCCAATTTTTTCTTTTGATTGGACGGTTTCACTTCTCCAGCATTATAGAGCAGCATTATTTGAACCATGACGGTGATTTAAAATTTGAATTGCACCTCAGCGTGTGACCCTGGTCCTCCAAGTAGACTCCATAATCTTTTGAAATCTGGTGCGTGAGGTCAGACAGCAGAGGGATTTTCATTGGTCCGAGTCCACCCTGCTTCCTGGGGGTGTTGATCCTGTTCAGAACAGAAAAAGTGAGCAAAACATTTTAGACAAATCATTACTAAAGTTACGGAAGAGCTAGAGTAATCAATATGTAATTATGCTATTTATTGAGTGTGGTTTGCACTTTCTAAGTCTACTGGAAGTGGTTTCCTTACCAAGCTAAATGGGTGAACTGGGAATCCACCGAGCAGGCGACCACCTCAGTATTGATGGCCTGAAATTCATGCACGCGATCGCTGAAAGCAATGATCTCAGTGGGGCAGACGAATGTGCTGCAGTAGAAAAACCATGATGACATATTTTACATGTTTGCACTCCAGGAAAGACAATGTGATTTTACAATAATATATTCAAGACATACGTACAAGTCCAAAGGATAAAAAAAGAAAACAAGATATTTCCCCTTGTAGTCGGACAGCTTTAGCTCCTTGAATTCCCCATCAATGACAGCAGTTCCTTCCCAGTTGGGAGCAGGCTTTGAAACTGAAATAGAAAAAAAAATGCACAAAAAAATTATTTTCTTTGAAATGTTCTCCACTTGCATATTCCCATCCTGTATAGGAGACTTGTAAACAACTTCATTTTACAAGTCGTGGCAAATGGCTAAATTTTTAACACTAAACTACTGCAGTGGATTTGAACAATCAGTTTATTTTACTGGGTTTGATCCAATTACATATTCTTAAGAATTAGCTGTGTTTACTTCCAGAGACGCATCAGATTTTAGATGTCCTACACATTTTTTTTTTATCATATCAGTTTCCATGCTTTGAGACTCAGTTCCTCAAATTTTCCCAGTTTAGACCATTATGGATTGACAGATGATGGCAAATGGGTGGATGGAAAAAACAGATGAACAGATGTGTGGATATAAGTTATTCTTTTTCAAAGTGAGAGAGGGAATAGAGAATAATTAGCCATAACCAATTAACTTTTTTTCCACACTTACACTGACCTTGACAGTACTTCAAGCTCCATTCTTTTCTAAACATCATCATTTCCACAGTAGTGGAAATTATGGACTGACTCTAAGAACCAAAGACTGCCAAATTGAGTACTTATCTAAAAAATAATAAAAACAGGCTTTATGTGTTACATGACATCTAAACATAATTTGAGCTACAGTTTTAAGAACATATTTTCTACGTATACATAGAAATTTTGAACAGCATCTGATGTGGATATGGTTGTGGCACAGTAGTTTGTCTTATTTTATGTTGCATACTCTCCATCCAAGTCATCTTTGCAAGTTTTTTCCTTTATGTTTTTCTGTTGTCCTCAGTTTTGGAGAATATACTCTGTGCCTACCAATCAGACTGCCAGTACAGGTTTCCCATGTTTGATATCGGTCTCAAATTACTCACATTCAAAATGAGCAGTATGCCATCAGTAATTGCTAAAGCAAGAATAGAGGACACGGCTTGCATTAGGGTAAGCCATGGACAGTATGGCAGAGAAGCAAAGCAAACTAAGGATCGTAATCATTAAAAACTAGAACATACGCACTAGCTGCATGTTGCAAGATTTTATGGGTAAGTGTGTTGGTGTGCTGCTATTCTGGGTCATGTGTCAGGGGCGGAGAGAGACAAACTATCCAATCAATGTCATACACTGACGTGTCCTACAAAATTGAATCAAAAGCATGGAAATAAAATTGCGTTTCTGGCGTGAAATCTAAATGGAGTTTAAAACCCATGAGGAAACAAAGGGACATAAAGCAACACAATTAAACGCTCATCCGTAGGCTGCGTCAGTGCGCATCTGTTATCTTCTCACAGACACAGCAGTGGCTTCCCAACAAGGAACGCATCTAAAAACGCGCACTTTCAGCGTGCAAAACATCGGTTCAATAACCAGTGGGTTTAAAATCAGTCGGGCAGGAAGGAACTCACTCTTGGCTTTACTGAGATGCAGGGAATGGTCGGACACGGGCACACGGAAAGCCTCTCCAGGATAGACGTGTCCTCCAGCGTAGTTGTGACACTGGGAGTTCTTCAGGTGAGCGCCTTCCTCTGCAGAAGCGATTGTGTTGGCAAGGAGCAAGGCAGCGCAAAAGGCGCACAGCAGCTCCATTTTTGCACCGGTTCTGAAACCAGACTCCATTGTGTCGTCTCCCCGTGTGCACGTAGTTTCAGACTTTCAGCAGGAATGAAGCCTTCTTCCTTATCTTCTTCTTCGTCATTTGGAGATTTCCTGCCGCTGGCGTCCTCATTGCTGCATTACCGCCATCTTCTGGAGCTAATTAAGCTTTCAGATTAATTGTTAGTGGAAATACACGAAGCCACCAGATACATATCCTTGTAGAAGAATTTATTCTGTATGTACTGAATGGAGCATGGTTTTCAACATTTTTGCAACCTCATTACCTTTATACCCCTAAATAAAACTTTCATCAGAAAAACATTCTTAATTCAACCAATGAAGTGCTTTAAAAGCTTTCAAACCATTGAAGCACAAACTGAAGCTGCCAATGACGTTTATGGCTACAAACATCACTGGTCACACCACAGTAATGTTTGGAATCGACCCCTTCATGAAAAGTGTATAAGTGCTCATTTTAACTCTGGAGAAGCTACACAGATGAACAGCTCATGTGGATTATTCTGTTAACAGGACATTAGTCATGCACTTCACAAATCTAAGACCTTTGCAGAAAGATAGGCAAGAAAACTTAAGATTGCACTTCATACAAGCCATGTAGCAAATGAGATTAAAGGTAATTTTAAAGTACAAATTGCACAAAAAGAAAACAAGCTTAATGTTTTTTTTATTATTTTAGTATGGATCCAGTGTCCATATAGACTCTTCTTGAATTACTTGCTACTCCAAATGTAAGCTTTCCATAAGTAACTGAACAGCAGCCATTTTTTAATTCTAGTTATAATACATCCATACAAGACATTTTGATCTTATAAATAGGCTGCTAGTGTTTAAAAACAGCTGAAAGTTAAAAGTTGTATTTGCTGCCAACAGCTTGTGTAGACATGCAAGCATGTTCACAACAATGTACCATGTACAGTATGTTGTCAAATATGTTTGAAAATGGAAATTCTGATGCACCACCTTCTAATAATTACAGTTGCTACATCTGGTAAAATAACCATCTTTAGTGAATAACGTAATGTCATAAAATGCTGCAAGATCAGAAATACTTAACCAAGATTTAACAAGTCTTCAATTTGGAAAGATGAGTTTATATCAAGGCTGTAAGATTTATTACTACTATAAATACACATTCAGTGGAATTTTGACTCCCAGAATTTTGGATATATATGACATACTTTACATCCACAATCAGTTTCTCTCTAAAAATCACTGAGAAGCTACAACAAATGTAAATTCATATCTCTGATTATGGAGTAAACCAAAGACGACAAGCCACATTCAGCACATTTAGCTCTGTCAGGCACATGATTATCTGGGTCAGGCACATACAGATACAAAAAACCTCTGCACTTCTTATTTAATGTGGCATTTTTAATGGAAACATACTGGTTGAATCAAACCTTTTGAGGTATTTTTGTCATGAAAGGTCCGAAATGTCTGGGTACAAACTGCCTGAGGAAACACTATCATTTACAGTTAAGGAGAAAAGAGTTCAAAGACATGCAGCTGGGTTTGACACGAAGAGTGAGATTTATTGCACCTCAACAATGTCCAGAGCGTAACAACAAAAAGGTAAATATGGAATACACTATCCATACTCCCATGGGGGCAAACAGAATTTCAAGAGCTTAGCGCTCAAGAAAAAAACACGTTTAAATACAGAAGCTTAAGAAAAGCATCATAGGTACTTATTTGAAGTGCTAAATTCATAGATGGGAACTTCAAATAATTCATCGGGACTGGCAATTTAAAATATATTGCTCATATGGCTCACAGTCAAAATATCTTAAAAGTATAAATACATGTTTCAGTGAGAATGTGGCAACGATGTGAACCAAATGCACTTCAAATTACCCATCTCCCAACTGTTTTGTGTTTCACCATATTCATTTTAATTTTAATGTCAGAAACAGTCTAATCCAAGTATCAAGAATGAAAAAGTTGATTTGAAAAGGGTAAAAAAACAAACAAAAAAAAAACCCACTCACCATTAGTGAATAAGAGTGATAAATAAGTCCAGATGTTTTAGCTGTGTTTGAATGGAGACCCCATACAGATTAGAGAGGTGAAATAAGAAGAAACTTGAAAGTTGAACCAATTAATGTCAGTTTAACTCTGAGAACATGTTTGTTCTCATCGTTTAAAAGTGGCAAAAAAAATAATGGTTAAAGCTCTGGATATGATGCGCTATGTGAGTTCACATACTGCACTCAAATATGGTGCATCATGTGAAGTGTGTTCACATAACAGTATGGGGACTTGAGTTACAGTAGAACTGACGAAGCAACTCAGACTTTAGCTGAGAGACTTCAGTTTGGCCCACGGGTTGGTGCCGCGCACCTCAACCGGTGGATTGTTGGAGAAGATGTGGTTGCACAGCTCCTCTAGGGGGGGTTCGGGATCCGTGGTGGCAAACTGAGCTGCATCTTCGATTTCCTTCCTCACTTCCACATCGATCTCCTACAGATGTAACACAGACAAAACAAAAGCTTAGTGGCAACCAACACGTACAGAGCAGCTACTCGAGCAATGACAATCGTCTATGCAGCTACATGAAAAAAAACAATTCTGTAAAATTTTTTTAACAAATAAAATCTGATACAAACTTGTTCAACTTCAAAGTATTTGCTACCTTAAGCTCCTCCACGCTGGCCATGTTGTTGCTGAGAAGGCGGTCCTTCAACAGGGAGATGGGGTCACTCTTACTGCGGACCTCCTGGATCTCTTCACGTGTGCGGTAGCTAGAGGAGCAGAGATTGGTGCAGGGACGTTGCAGGGATTGACTACAGTAATCACATTTGTACACTCTATCCAAATGTAAGGATTTGAAAAGAAAACAGAACATGGTTTCCTGCAACATATAGCAGCTAATGAATCATATTTCGACCTGTTGTGCAAAATCTGTACTTCCTGTGTACCAATGTTGCAGGATCCAAATTAGAATTAGAACGATTTTATCTCTGATTTTCTATTATTCTACAGAGGTTAATCAGCAACAGCCAATAGCAGGATTAGTGCGTACTCAGTTTCTCCCCGGGTGTTGTTATTGAAAGGACACTACAGAGGGAAGGAAAGTATATGAAGACTACTGAAAACAAGCCAGAAGCAAGAAGGGCAGCAGCACAGAGAACATGACATTTAACATTTTCATATTAGTAGCAAGAAAAGCAAAACAGCTGAGGTGCTGTGATCAAGTACCTGACACCAGGGTCGCTCATACTGTGTCCATGGTAACGGTATGTCTGTAGTTCCATGAGTATTGGACCCTGATGAACAGTAGTAAATGTTTAGCATAAAAAAACAGCAGCAGTAATAACTTTTAAAGCATATTATTAAGGCTAACCTTCCCAGACCGGCAGTGATCAGCTGCAAATCTAGTTGCTTCCCGAACACACAGAATATCCATACCGTCAACCTTGGAGGCAAAAAGATCATTTTAATAAATCATTATAAGCTCTTCTGAAAGAATCTATGCTTGCAACAAATAGTCATTACAAGTTGGATAAGATTAGGCCTAAAATCCCAAATTGTAGACCAGTTTTTAACCACACTACTCACTTTATTCACTTTTAAGGTAGGTTATTCCAGACAACCTGTAGTAATAAAATCTCAATAGTGAATGAATAATTTGTACTGCTATCTTAGCAATGCTGAAAATTAAACTTACTAAGTTGACATTAAATCATAATTTCAGTTTTTACAATAACTGAGCAACTCAAATCAATTTTTTTATTTTAAAAAATTCCCAGTTGACATCTACACCGTTATTTTAATATTCACATATCAGTATTAACCCAAATATAAATATTTTTTTAAAAAGTGTGATATCAACTACAGTATATACCTTTTAAGCAAAATAGTATCAGCTATTCCTTTTACGGCTAAAGTTGTACAATTGATCTGCAGCTTTAGGCAACATTATCAGAATATTTACTGAATTTTGCAAAAGTCAGCAGGATCTCATCAAAAATCCTGCTACCAGAGTTGTGACCAACAACAGGAAATGCATCGTATTACTGCACTTGCTCCCTGTTTGTAAAAGAATATAATTCAAATTCTTATTGATGGTGTATGGGGCACTGAACATTATTGTTGTTGGCCAGGTATCAAACTCCTCAGATCAGATTCATGTCAGAAATAAAAACATTACTCTTTAAACATGTTTTTCCATAAGAGTTAATCATTTATCAGTTCATTCCAAATTTTCTAATTTAAAATTGGATTGTAACTTTATGTGATACTTAAATTTTTCACTATTGTTCAGAAAATGTACGCATCTTTACTTATTTATGGTGTTTTCCTGTAAAGCTCTTTGAAATACTCTGTATATAGGAGGGTACAGAAATACACTGGCCTTGCCTTTTAAACCTCCCCAAAAATAATATTATAGTGATCCATGCTCTGTTGAATTATGCTGGCAAAAAAAGATTTAAGTAGGTAAGTAAAAATCTGTACCCTGAGACCAGGAATAAACTCTCCCCTCTTGAAGTAGTCAGTGCTGGCTGCGGCTCGCTCCACTGATGTCCCCATGCCGTACCTGTTGTTCTCACAGATGAAGATAACAGGCAATTTCCAAAGAGCTGCCATGTTGTAGGTTTCAAAGATTTGACCCTGAAACACACACAAGAAAATATTTTTTATGTTACTTGCTCACTTAAGAAATTCAGAAAAAATATAGTCTGATTGATTTTCCATGACTAATTTTCAAATTAAATGTTTAAATGTTTCTCAGAAAACATTCAGAAAAACAATGTGAGGCTAGAGTCAGATATTTAGATCCACTTAATACATTTTAAAACAGGAATTTGCTGAATAACTTTGAATTTCCTGTGTTCTAAAAATTGTTAAGGGACAAAAGTACATATACACGTTCAAAAATATGCATAAAGGACAGTGATACTTGTTCAAAAGTACCTTCTAAAATTGTATCTTAAAACAATTTTTGCAGCCATCAACCAGTTTTTAATCTGCTTTTAAAAATCATTGACGTTATATTTTAAGCATTTGTTCCTCTCGAGAGAAGAAACAGACCAAAATTAAAAGACGTTTGTATTTTTGTAAACCTTTGACGGAAAATATATATACTATTGGTCACACAGCATTTTTTCATCCTGTAAAGCAGGTGATAAATGCTACGGTGAAAAAAAAAAAAGCTTTTGAGAGTAACTGCTTCAAATTCTTACAACTCAAGATGTAAAATGCCAGAGATTAGTGACTCATACCTGGTTGGCAGCACCATCACCATACAAACAGACACAAAGCTCATCTGTGCCCTTATATTTGCAGGCGAGCGCCACACCTGCACCCAGAGGAACCTGAAGAAACAGATACACCTAAGTTAAAGTTATCATTAACATGTAGAATAAAGATTTTTCTGATTTCTTTTTAGTTCTCTCCCAAAACTAGTAACAAATTACTCAGCGTGCGAGAAAATAAAAGGTTACCCATTGAGACATCACACACGTTGTCTAAGAGTTCAGCAACTTACCTGGGCACCGACAATTCCATTTCCTCCATAGAAATGTTTACAATACATATGCATAGAGCCTCCCTTGCCCTTTGCAATACCGCCTCTTCTGCCTGCATATAAAAAATAAACAGACATCAAGAACAAGGCAGGGAGTTGTTATCTATAGTTCAAGCATTTCACAATTAAACATGGGCAAACACAGGTGATCCTGTAACCTGGGCTGACCTGCTAGTGCCGCAGTATGACAACATGTATTTACAGTGCAGACATCAAAGCTGCAGATAATTACACCATTATCACCCCGCTTCACAGCACAGCAGACCACAGAAGCTCATCTCTTATGCAACCTAGGTTTTAGACTGTCACTAGTTTGACAAATGTATCCGGTCTGCTTTACAGAAAGTTAGATTTCTATCTTGTTGCAGCTTCTGCTTTCACTATAGTTGTGGGATTTATTTTCTCGTCAATATCAACGGATAGATCTGTCCTGTGTGATGTTCACACAAAAACTATTTAAATTGTCTTTATAAACATTTCCAACAGATGCTGAAATAAATAACTTTTACACTATAATCTAGTGTCGAGTGCTAAATCTATGCAGGAACTTAATCCATCTTGAGATGAATCAGTTGGCACTGCAGACTCACCAGTGAGTTCAGCCATGATCTCCTTGACGGTTCCTCCCCTTGTTAAAGTGTAGCCGTGTGCACGGTATGCTGTGATCAGGTGGTCTTTTAGATTAATTGATGCCTCGATACCAACAGCACAAGCTTCCTGCACATGGAAAGCAGACAAATTCACATATATAGACACATACCTTACCCTAACAATTTCTTACAGCTTCTAGTGAAAAGCATAAATTACTCCTGAATAATACAGTGAATCTGTGTATTTGCACTGTATGGACTGGTGCAAACAAGCTAAGAAGCGTTATATTCACCTGGCCATCATATAAATGACAGAACCCTCTGATGATCTTCTGCTTGTACAGCTGGTCGGCCTTCAGCTCCATCCGCCTCATAGTCTGCATGGTGCGGTAGTACTGCAGACCCTCGTCCCGCGTCATAACCACCTGAGTTGCAGGGGCCTCGTCCAGCTTGAAGACGTCACATTTCTTGAAATAAAAAACAAATAAGTGAGAAATCTAAATATGCATTGGACAATTTAATAGAGTGTATAACATAGTGCTTTTGTTGTCTGGTAACAAACAAACTTGGAAAAACTGGTGAACTGAGTGGAGTAGATCAACTTAACAGTACACAAAATTATCATCAACTAGCAATATTCTTGTTTTTCTATATGTTTATTAGGACTGTAATACATGTTCTGAAACAATTATAGGATAAATATTATTTTACTGTTGGAGAGGATCTCAACAGCCTAATCTCAATGACCAAAGCTTTGGGAACCAGGGGTTAGTTTCTGAAACATACCTTTACTTCAAACGTTGCCTGGGTTGTGAAGTCCGAATAGGTCCGTGCTGACACGACAGCTGCAGCTCCCTATCGTAGGGCCAGAGAACACAACAGGTTTAAAAATCAGCAAATGTTTCGTAACTTTCTCACATCACTCAAAATAAAATCAATTCCACTGTCAGTAACTGTCGGTGTTACTAAGAGATACCAGATATTCTTAAAAATTACGATTTAAAACGCCCTCCCCCTGAAATTGTACCTCATCAAAAATTAGATACATTTATGTTTAATTTTAAATGATTCCTTTTTTAAAATGAATAATGTTTGTAGAATCGATGTATTTGTTTAGTCAGAATAGTCTGTTTCAAACTATTTAAATACTGCATCGCAATAACAGGTGTGGCCTTTTTGGATTAACAATGGCTACAAGTAAATTAGTTGCATTAATTTCTACTCACTAATAAAAGACAGAAATGTTGCTTGTTGGACGTTCCAGAGTGATGTCTATTTTATTCCTTTTTTTCTAGAACAAAAGTTTTTGTAATTGTGGATCATAACTTTCAGCAGGTTTCAAGCTGATCTAAAGTTAAGTAAAAATGAAAAACAATAATGTATGCTAATAAAACGTTATAGATAATCCTATTCTCATTTAACACTTCTTTCAGTTCAGATTTTTGCCAAGATTTCTAATAAAGCCACTATTCTAGATGAACGTCAATCTATAAACAAACTAATTTTATTTTATTCTATTAAAATGCAAGTCTGAAAGTTCTTATAGTGCATACTAAAGCATAACTTCTTGATTTGTGAAACAGCTAAGCTACCTGTGAAGTTGTTGTGTTTTTTTTTCCGGTTTACAACAGACAGCAACAGAAACGGTAACGTTTGTGCTTGACTATACATTAAACACAAAGTCAAGGCACACAAAGCTAAATAATTGAGTCTATGTTGGTCAAAGCGCTGAGAAATACAATTATTGTGGATATGTTTGCAGGAGTTAGCTTCGTTAGCCAGACCTGCTACCAGCACCGGCCTCACAAGGTCAGAAAACAGCTGACAGATTATATAGGGTAAACACCGCGCGATTTCAATGGCAAGGCAGATTAGCCAGAGCCTAACTGGGACACAACATGGGTTTAAAAAATAGTTTAGCTTACATTTCTCTGAGCGCAGGCCCTCAGTACATTGGAGATATTGGTCAGCATCTTTCCCTCCACAGAGACTACACAGCTCAGTTCAACACGTACCCGTCCTTCTACCCAACTAAGGCCCTGTCCTTCCGGGGCCGCTTGCTCCGCCCACTCTTCTTCTTCTACTACTTTTTCTTTATACCTCAATACCGAGAACTAAGCGCTACCGCCACTACAGTATCACATCGGCAATCGCAATGGCAATCCCCGTTACATATATAGCCTTAATTAACAAAAGGCTTAAAAATATTGCGTGGAGGTATATAATTTAATTAGTGAAATTAATTACTGAATGGACGTTTACTAGAACTGTCAAATATTATGAACAATGATAGTTTAATGATGTGGATATGACCGCGAATTATTGGCCAGTATGTGCATTCTGTTATGTTCACTGCTAGAGTTGGACCTAGCTAAGCTGCGTGCTGTGCGCAACGTGGTAACAGTGCGCGCTCACGCAACCGATCGCATGCGCTCCATCATCCAGCAGCATCGATCTCCTCATCCACATCCTCTCAGCCTTTTCTAATGACCTTCAGTCCCTAGAGCTGCACGTCTCGGTTGTCTTTGTCCACCGTGGTGGCTCATGTTTTTTTTTTTTTTTTTTTGGAGTTGCTCTTGCCGCTGCTGTTGTTTTGGAGGAAAACAGGTACCTGCATCAGCATCACTGCGGACTGATTTGGTGGGACAACAGCTAACTCATTCATTTCTTTGTTTTCTGGCTCAGATCGCAGCTGAAATCCATGGCGAAAACGAACACGCCATCCATTGCAGTGACAGGTAAGGTTCATGCAAGGTTTATTTTGGACAGGTTTGAAACTGCGCTGTTGTATTTACGCCGGGATTAAAAGCAGACTCATGGATGACGCAACTGATCACCGCTTTCTGTGATGTCTGCACTTATCCGATTTGTTGTGCAGATCTTGGTATTTTTCTATAATAAAGCTTCCTAAAATTAATTAATAACACGCGGAAGAAACGTGCCAAATGTGTGTTTCTTTGTTTTTCGGCTTGATACGTGAATTCAGATGATCATTTTAGACAAAGCGATTCACATCAACGAAAGCGTTGAAATACAAAAGAAGAAAAGACAACTTCCTATAAACATGACATGCTCATGGATTATATTCTCGTCATCAATTCTGTGATGATTGAAGCATGAGACAATATTAAACTCGATTAAGATTAATATTTTACTTTAAATGAGTTTCCACACTCCCCACCCTGAAAGAGGGCACATTTCCCTGCAGGCCAGATCAAATTAGATGCAATGAGAGCAGATTGGCCCTTTTCAGTGCTCACTGCTTCTAACAGAAAAAAGTCAACTGAAAACCAAGGACTAAGATTTACAGCCATAGTTTAGGCGCTAACACCAAAACAATAAAAATAAATACCTTTTGTTTTAACGTTAATTCTAATGTGATTGGTTTATGTGACAAAAAATGTAGGCCTCAAAGCAGGTACACCATATGCAACAATTTCAAAGGGCTGGATTACCTCACTATCATTATGGTAAAATTAATGCAGTAGTTAGAAATCTGGTACTTACAAAAGTCCAGTGTAAATTGAACTAAATATTATCAATACAGTTTATAGAAAGTAGAGTTTGGGATTAGTGGAAGCTTTATTCTACTTATAAAAATTCAAAAGGGCAATTTTCCTCTTTCCTTTCTTTCTTTCTTTCTTTCTTCCTTCCTTTCTTTCTTTCAGCATCATATATTAACGAGGTGTCAAGCAGTATATTATGGAAGCTTAATATTTTGTCATTAAAAGGTCACATGCTCTAAAGACTAAACAAGTAGATATTTATGTGTTTAAATAAATGAAAACGTTTCCATTTATTTACGGAGCAGGGTGGTCATTGACCCCTCCTCCCCCTCTTGGGGTCGCTAGTGCTTCGAAAACGTAAAGGCTTCTCTAAAACCACCTGATTCATTACCTAATGGGTTTATTGTGCCCTCAGAAGCATCAATAAAATGTGTTTTTGTACAAATGTTGTAATCAGTGTGTTTAATCCAGCCAGTCGAGAACTTTGAAATTAGACCTGAGCAGCACTGGGTAAAGCACATTCAAGCTCGGACCTCATCAGTGTTACATGCCAGGTTTGACCTCTGACGTAAACCAAGTAATTCACTTGATGGAGTGAAGTGACTGTTTGTTGACAGTTTAGCTTGTGATGCACATATTGATTCAGTGAATTTGTGGGATTAAATGCTTTATATGGCAGTTTACACTGCTTTTGTCAGGAAGGCTCTGACAAAATTCAGCCTGCCATATTAAAACGTATTACATGTTTATTAGCTTTATTGCAAAATCTTTGACTATAACTGTGAATGATTTTATTCCTTGTGTCTGTTTGTAATTGATTGATGTGAGATTTTTTTTTTACAATATGATAATGCAGATTAAGTAAAACACAGTTTCACAGTATTCACAAAAAATTGAAATTATAAAAACGTTTAATTGCTTCTGCATTTGTTTCTATATAGATTTTAATAAACAGTCTAGCAATGCACAGCATTAGGTAGGAGAGGGACAGTGTACTGTCCCTCTCCTACAGTACACTCTAGCACTTTCTTATGCCGTCATATAAGAAACTGTGACTTATAGTCAAAAGGTCTTTAACTCATCAAAGGGACTTTAAATCATCCAAATGGTATCATTGATATTTTTTTATGTTTTTAAAATCTTAAATTTTAACACTGACCCAGGCCAAGTTATAGTCTTGTTTCAGTACATGTTATGAGTTGAAAGGGAGCATTTCCTTAATCTGTCAACCCCGACTGCTGGCTCACACTCATCGTCCACATACAGCTTGCCATTACAGCTCCAGAGCATTTTCTCCATGCATTTTATTGTTAATGCAAGAAAATCACCCCTGTGAACTGTCATTACATTGTGCATTAGGTGAAAAGATGGAGCTACCATCCATTACCCTTCTTCCTGACAAGAAATCGCCGACAAACAGTCACAGCTCTCCTGGTCGGACGGGAAAAACAAGTGAGTAATCCTTTCTCCGTCTCTCGTGCTTCAGTCACATAAATCCCACTTTATTTCCACGTGATATCATCTGGATAAAAGTCCCTTAAAGTACAAAGATTTAGACTCTTATCCAATTTCTAGGAGGTTCCCACAAACTTTATCTGTAGGCTTTATTTGGATATCCTGATGTCAGGTTTCATTGTTGTCAGGAGCTGATTACAACTCAGCAACACTAACAAGAAAGGACAGTCAGCATATGTAAAGTGATGAGCACATCTCTATGGCCTGGTGTCGCGGTTCGTCCTCGACATAAGGCATTTTGCAACACAATGCATTTAACACACATAAGCTTCCTTCAATTGAATGCATGTCCGCCCCTGCTGGCAGAAAAGCAGTGCTGCCGCTTAGTGCTGAAGTCCTTTTCAGGACAATCCGAGAATGCGTTTTAACCCCCAGGTGATTGTTTTGATTCCAGCTCCATCTAACGCAGAGAAGAGGCCACACATGAACGGACATGCATCCCCTTCACATCTAACAAGTAACAATCATGGAGGGAAACAAAGTGAGTGTTCCGCCCCGACGATGCAATCCCTACTGCAGTCTTGCCGACTTTTTCTGACATCATTACTAATCTTTTAGGTCAGGAAGGCTACATGAAGACTGACGACAGGATGCGTTTAGCCAAAGAGAGACGAGAGGAGAGGGAGAGGAGTCTGGGTAGGTTGATATCTTGTTTTTATTTTTGCTCAAAGCTTTCTTTGTAAGGTTTGCTTGTGATATAATATCTGTGGACCTTAATGGGTTGTATGAGGGCTCTTCTTGTAGAAGATTCATTTAGAGTTCACTGGGTTCCTGATATGATGAGCTGTGTCACCATGGAAAGTCTGAGAGCAACACTGAATGGTCTACAAAAGTAGGTCTTCGACTAGGAGATAATCTTGCTTCGCCAGTGGTTGCCCCATGGTGACAAGGATTTTATCTCAGTGATTTAATCTTGAACATAGAGAGACAGGCGAAATCAAACTTAGTCTAGCTCATAGGTGCAAGCTACAATAAACTTAAAAAATATGTATTCTAACTTCAAAACCAGATTTTTGTGATCTTAGTCATCATGCCACATCTTCACTAGGTATTATTTGTCCACTTTGTCCAAAAGTTTGCCAAATGTCCCAGATTATGAGAACATCTCTTGGAATCCTTTACAATGCTAAGAGATAATAGATAATACAATGTGAACTAAAGAGCACTGTATGCTGAAAATGAATCAAATGTTACTTTAGCTACTTATTAGTCTAAATGTGTGAAGAAACATTTAGACTAATACTTGCACTATTTCCGTTTTTGACAGAAATAGTGCAAACAAATTATGTTAATGTTTAACTACATAACATAATTTAAAACCATAAATTGTGGTTTTAAAGCCTTGTCTCTTGCAGCGGCCAGAGAGCAGCTGATCAGGGAGAAGGAGCGCAGGGCTCAACTGCAGTATGAGCGCACCGTGGAGGAGCGCTGGAAACGGCTGGAGGAGCAGAGGCAGAAAGAGGAGCTCCGGAGAGCCGCAGTGGAGGAGAAGAGGAGGCAGCAGCTCGAGGAGGAGAGGGTCAGATGAGTTTGAAAGTTTTGTTTTCAGACCTTGACATTGTGTAGTACCAGACTTAAAAAGCATGTTAAGGTTGAGCTCTTTTGACTTCATGCGTAGTATTTGGAATATAGCTGCTGATATTTTTGGAATGCCAAAGTCCAAGACGAGGTGAGGGAATTTAAACAAAGTAAGTTTATCCATGTTACACGCAGGAGCGGCTTGAGGCCCTCATGAAACGTTCTTTGGAGAGAAGCCTTCAGCTGGAGCAGAGAACAAAACGCTGGGGAAGGGGTTATCCTGGAGCAGGTAGGGAATTTCAGATACAAATGTTGTTTGTTCTGTAAACCTCAAGGATCTTTGTTGCCCTGCACACTTACTGACTCTTACTAAACATGTGTGTAAAGCCTTAAAGCCTAGTAGAAAAGCAAAATCTCACTGTGACTAACTGGAAAAACTTCAACCTTTGCTTACATTTACCCAGAAATAAAACATCTCATGTTAAGAACAGTTTGTTTTTTGCAAAACAATTAATTCCCCACTTATTAGCTCAACTGAATTTATTTAAACTGATTACTACTAAAACATATTTTAAAGTTGACTAGAGTGTCTGGGAATCTTTCGTCTACAAAAGGCCTCTAATTAAAATAGGAAAGCAAAAAGCATATGTGATTAAAATGGAAATATATCAGTCTTGATAAGTCAGGAGAAGGCTACAGGATCCTGCAATCAGTGTTTTGTAATGAAATGTTTGAGCATATTCTCTGGACAAATATATTCCATTTAATTTAAAATGGTTATAATTTCAGCAGGAGAAATATTCACAACACAGCAATGGTTCAGCTGACACAAAATCAAAATTCTTCCAGACGAAGAAATGAGACCCAGGAAAAGACTCAGGACTCCAGATTTTTTTAGGAAGATTATAATAAGTGAATAGGCAAAGATTTCTCACTATCTACATGCTCTAACCTTGTGAAATGTTTTAGGACAAGACTGAGTGCTGGCTTATTAACAAAAAGGTTTATTTTTTTACAAAGCACTAACGGCATCAAGGGTTCCTTCTCTACCCCTCTCAATATAGAAAAATTAAAGGTTAAATTTTTCTAAAGTTTTCGTGTAAGATTTTGCAACAACAACAAAAAGAAATAAATTAGCCCAAGCCTTTTTAGCATACACATGCAACATTGCGCATGTTTTAATGAGAGCTGCGACCATTGCTTGTGGCCTGCTTATTAAAGTTTGCATGAATGTATACACCAGACAAATAAGTATGGAACATGTCAATGTTTTCTTTTTCAGTTTAAATAGTTCTAATGGGGGCATCAACAGGGAATTTACCACGTGTCGATAACGACTCAAGTGATCCATGCATACAATGAACTCAGAGCAAATTAATCCACAAAGAATTTCCTTGGCAAAATTTTGGAAGTACATCCAAAGGGTTCACCTTTGGTCTCATCTGAGGAGATCAAATTCTCCTAATATTTTAACTGGTTTGTCAAAATCTACAGCATCAAACTTTAAACAAGCTTCAGCATGGTTTTGTTCAGCAGTGCAGTGACTTTCCATACTTGAGTCTTGGACTATGTGGACAGCTCTTGGACCACTTTTTTGCTTATTTTTTTGACTTCTCTGTCAGAAATCTTAAAGAGGTACCTGGCAGTGGCTTATTTATGGACAAATTATCTTCTTTTCAGATTGTCATTCGAATGGGACTCACTGGAAAATTTAGAAGCTTAGAAATACACCTGTAGCATTGCTGTTAGTATACTTTGCTGCATTTAAAATTTTATATGAAGATCTCTTTGCATTTACCAGTCGTAAATACTTCAATGCTTTGTTAATGAAAAGTCTTCTATATAGGTCATCATTGAGGGACCTTAAATAATATGTGCTCAACTTTTAATTTCCATTTGGGATTAATAAGATGTTTTTGAATTTGAAGTGAATTGAATCAGTAAGGTAAATGATACTGAATGTCTTCTTAATACTGATAGATTTCAGTTTCTTAGCTTCTGTCCCGTTTTGCTTATCATGCTCAACATGTATTCTAAGTTATCAATATGGTTATTTGCTTTGACTACCATTACATGTATGATCTACTTGAGTTTTACCAGATGTCAAAGATCCCATGAAACATTTTCCAAACTGAGAAAAACGTTGATGGTTTCAATATTTATTTTACCTGCTGTATCTCTTTTCCCAGAGAGGCATTATAGAATTACATGTCGGCATGGATGTCTCTTCTCCATCTGTAGAAATCACGTTCTGAACTTCTGCGAATAAATCCAGTGCTGGTAAATGCTAACAAAAACCAGCAATATTTTATTTATTATCACTCACGTTTCTGCTGTCACTGCATTCATCACTACAAAACATTTTCAAACTCACACAATATTCCAGTTCACTCTGCATCGTCACATCCCTGCTGGTATGTTAATTCTCACTCATTCGCCGCAGCTGGATAAGACCTTTATCAAAGAAACTGTTCATAATGCTCTGTTTGCTCTGCTCTGCTCCGCCTGCTGCCTCTAGGTGACTGTGAGAATGTCCCACTCCCTTTCTCTGCTGTCTCCGCCTTTTCCCATGGCATTGCCTCCCCCCATCCTGCTGTCAGCGGATCTGGTAAAGTTAAGCCCCCACCCATGACCTCCCAAATGCGTCTCCCGCATGTTCATCCAACAGTTACAGTGTCTGTGTGACCATGTTTGTTTCTACGTAGATTGAAACAGGAGTTCAACAATGTAAACTCTTCCTGTGTTGCAGGAGGAGTTGGCTTCTTTTTGTGTTGGTCTGTGATATAATATGATGCAGTGCTTTGCAAAAGTTTGTATACCCTGTGAACTTTCTATCACATCTTAGTTTCTGCAAATATGTTTCAAATTTTTCGTGTCAAAATTGTTGCAAAGCTATGTTTTTTTAAAATTCCCCTTTTCTGAGACACTGCTAAAATAAAATATATTGTTTAATCTCGCTAAATTGTTTGTTAGTGGACACCAGTGAGACATCCACAGGTAGGAGAGTCTGTTGACAGGATAACTATTAGTCACCTAACATTTATGCATCACAATGGCTCAGTCAAAGTCCACATCAAGATCTGAACAGAAATACAGAGATGCTATGTTTATCAGATTTATTCTGTTTCTTCAATTTCACAATTTTGCTCTACTTTGCATAAATGAAATCCAAATGTTGCTTGCTACATGACAAAATTGGGAAAGCCTCAAAAGGTACAAACATTTTAGCTAGAGACTGTACATATGTGATAATCTATATGCTCAGCCCGCTTTCATTATTCTCTGTTTGGTCTCCTCAGCGGAAGCCTCCATCACTGAGTTAGAGGAAATGAGGAGCCGCAAAAACTTGGACACACATCTCCATGATTCAAATAGGGACAGATGTTATACCAGAATCCTTCACTGATTAACATTCACTCTGATTTTCTGACCTTGATGTGAACTGAATTTAAGCAAATGCAATTCTGTTGATCATTTGGTGGATGAGCTCACTTTTGTTCAGATTTGTATTGGTGTACATTTGCAAACAGCACCACCTTGCAGGAATAATAACAATCGGAAAATGGACCAGCATCACTGACTTTATAATTGTTGATGGGAACATGCTGTCCTCCATTATTCCATCTCCCATGGCCAGATTATTTGCTCTAGTAAACATATGCTTTCAGTGACTAAAACTCTGCACAGACTGCTTAAAAGCCAGCCTCTGGATTAATATTCCCAGCTTAGTGATCCCCTCAGTAACTAGGAACATGCTAAAGAGAATTGGATCAGGATGTCTTGGATATCTCAGTGGTCTGAAGAGTTTGGAATGTTTGTTTAGTTTTTCTTTTACATTTTTAACCTGGGATTGGGATTAGAAAATGACAGCAGCCATGTGGTGCTGACTTTGGCTTTTAACAGCAGACGGATGCAGAGATAAATCACACATGACCTAGAATAAAAATAGACACAGATATTGTTAGCCCAATGAGATGACTTCTGCACTCCTCAGAGCTTGCTCTTATGTCAGGTAGTTACAAAGACTATTTCTGGTGTCTTTCAATGAGGCCTATATTTAGGGCTTGGCTTGTTGTTTTTTTGTGATTGTGCTTTTTACAGCAAGTCTTTGTCTTTTTTAAAATCTTCTAACACTGTTTAAAGTGTGGCAGTTCAGAAACAATGTTTCTGGATTACTGTTTTTACATGATATTTTATTAAGGAAAAAGAAGGTAAATTTTCTAACTGCAAGTATTCATGTTAAACCTTTACACAAAATCTAACCTTGACAAAACACTGACAAGGTAAAACATTATTGTTCTTTCTATGATGCAATAATTGAGTCACAGAAATTAAATCTCATTTTCCCCTCCTGATTCTTGAATATCATGGCGCCTTCCCGGGGTCTGAATGCATGAACAGATACAGTGAAATGTGAAGGAGGATAATTTATTTCCAGTATAAATCTTGAACATGCATTACACATCATCCCATATTGTGATTCCAACCCCAATCTTAAATTATTTCTGCAGCACTGTCTTCACAAATTGCCCATGGGAAAGATAATAATAATAAAAAAAGCTTAAAATAAATTTGTCTTTTACGGTAGCAGCATAATTTCGCAAAGCCTTTTTTAGTGCACATATCCAGTGGTGGATGAAGGGGGTCTAATATTTTGAAGTAGCTATATTCAGCAAAATAACCAATGTCAGTCACACTTACTACTGACTACAACAGTTACTAAGAATACATTCATCTGAAACGTTTTTGAGAGACATGATAGGAAGGAGTCCTTTTTGTTCTACCATCACAATGCAAATATAATGGAGTCTGCCAAACTCGACTGGGACATTCCCAGTTCACAGAGAACCTACAAGAGAAGCCAGGACTCTGGATTATTTAGAGAGATTGTGCAAAGATCACTTTATAATCCCACCTACTTGTGAGATGTTATAGCTGAACACTAAATGCAATCCTGTTGGCAAAAAGTTCAGCTTTACTAAATTTCTCATTAGGGTTATGCTACTGCAAAAAGATTCATTTATTAGAATATTATTCTGGAAACTAGATGTTTGCATCCACTTTTTACAGACACAGTTTGGCCTCATTGTCTCACATTAAATTATTAAATTTAAGGTCAACTAGGATTAACAAATTTATTTTAGATTTACTAATTGTCAGACTAGTATAAGATTTTATTTAAAGAATTAAAAAAACCCACAAACACCTGTGGATAGTGGCACAGAAAATGAGAAATTAAAGCCTATGTGTCTGTTTATACATTGTATGTCAACATCTGGTTTCCTTTGGTTTTATAACACCATTTTGTCACCAACAAATTAGACTCTGAATATGAGTTCATACAAGTTATGTATTCTGTAGTTGAGTTCACTTTACACTGTCTGGGCAAATCTTTTCTGTCTGTATGATATTCAGTTGTAGAAACTGATTCAAATGTGTGTGCTGTTGTGCAGCACCCTGCAGCCCTCACAGGTCACCTTTCTGCAATGCACTCAATGCTGCAGCTCCCAACAGAGCTGGACTTCAGGGAGGCTCCCAGTCCACTCCCAGTACCCCCAAGGTCAGATCTTCATGTCGTGTTACGCATACTTACAAAAAAATGAGCAGCAGTTGAATTAACACTAGTTTTAAGCTTTATTCATACTCTGTTTTCAGAAAGAGCGGCTGCGCCGAGACAGAAGAACTGCTTCCCCGGTTTGTGGATCCCCTGTGCGAAGATCTGAATCCCCAGCAAGTGTCACTAGGCAGCTGACTTTTCCCTCTGCCTCCAGGTAAGATTATTTGTTGCAGAAATGAAAGGTCAAATATGCAGTTCCCTATCGTCAGTCTTTCTTTTAGCAGATTAGCGTCTAAGACCCGTACCCAGTCTCCCAGCAGTTCTCCTCAGTATCATCGTTCTCCAACCAGATGTCACCCTAACCAGAATAATGACAGGAAAGGAGAGGATAAGAAGCTGGAAAGAAGGGGGGAACAACCCAAAGCTGAGTCAGCAACAAGAACCAATGCAGAAACTAAAAACCTAAACTCATCTTCACAAGGCCAATTTGTTAGGAATTTGAGCAGAGAAACGTATGAGAAGAATCATTCGCCTGACAGAAGGAACCAAATGTCACCAAGACCGGATCCTTCAGAGAGAAGATTGCATGTCAACGGACAGAATGGAGACAAAGGTGAAGCTAGATTTACCCACAAATGCATTAAAATTTATCTCAACGCACATTTCATGTAAGGATTTTAACGACATCTTTCCCATGTTTTTTAGAAGCTGTTGCAAACGCACCCACAGGAAAAGTGGGAGCTGGCACGACAAATGCAGAGGAGGCTACAAGGCTGCTGGCAGAGCGCAGGCGCCAGGCACGAGCTCAGAAAGAACTGGAGGAGAGGAAACAGGAAAAAGAGCAAGAGGAAAGGTGAGTCCCTTGTAAAAATTTGGAGTTCTGACAGCTGGTTTGGACAGTGAGTCTTTGTAGACTAAACTTGTGAAAATAGAGTTTTGATCCTTGCTCTTGATATTGACAATTTCGATCAGATTGAGGGAAGAGGAACAGAAGAAGCAGCTTGCTCAGCAGCTACAGGGGCAACAAGCGAAGGTACAACAAGGGGAGGTGAGACGGAACAATGTGATGGACCATCACAGGCTCAAGCTGGAGGAAGACAAAAGAAAGGAAGAGCAACAGGAGGTCCAGATTGTGGCAGAGGTCAGTCACAACAATGAGGCAAATATAAAGCTTTACTTGATGGTTGTACAGTACCTTGCAAAGATATTCATACTCATTGAATACAGTTTATATTTTGTGATGCACAACAACCCCAGTGCCAAGCTGAGTGGCATTGAAGTTTTCCACTCACTTGTTGTGAGTTCTAACAAAATAACTAAGTTTATTTTGTTAAACTGAGCTAAAGCTGTAACTCTTGCTGTAACTGGAGTGAAAATAAATGTCAAACTCAGTCTTCAATTAGATTTAGGTTTGGACTTTGACTAGGTCATTCTAATACATTGATGTGCTTTGATCTAAACCATTGAATTGTTGCTATGGTTGTATGTCTCAGGTTCCTGTTTTTAGCCAAATCCATTTTTTCGTTAATCTTGACCAGCATTTCTGTCTCTGGTAGGAAAAGAACATCCCCAAAGCATTATGCTGCCACCACCCCGTTTCCTCATGAGAATGGTGTTGGTAGAATAAGGTTGAGTTCCCTAAAGGCATTTCTATTTTGGTGTCATCTGACCAGAGAGTTTATGAGTTTTTTTCAGCAAAGCTTGTCTTCTTGCCAGATTTGTAGAGTGTAGGCAAAATGTTACAAAGTATACGAATAGTTTTGGAAAACACTATCTTCACTTTTTATAGATATTTCTTTTTGTAGATGTTTAATTTTTTTTTTACAACAACTCCACTTGTTTTCTATGACAAATAGAAAGACAAAGCAAAGGTCCAGGCTAAAGAAGACACAGAACGTCAGCGGCAAGGCAGAGAACAGCAGACACAACAGGAAGAGGAAGAGCGGCAACTCAGGAAAAAGGTTTAGTTTAACAGAAATATCTTCAGAAATTAGCAAAAGCAATCCGAGGTTCATGGCTACAGTTTCCAATGTAAATATTCTAATTCAATAGTCAGAAAGTAAATCCCCATTTAAAATGTTTTGCAGAGAATTGAGGAGATTATGAAGAGAACCAGGAAGAGTGAAGCTGACATGAAGGTACTGTGAGAGGCCATTTTTCACCTGCAGATTGCGCAGCCAAGCTCCCCCCCTTCTAACTTCCTTTTATGGACTGCTTGACTTTCTGTTTTTGCTATTATTATTAAATTTTATTATTAATGACTCTTTGGTTTTGTGTCCTCATTGCCTCTGTTGTGCACTGAATCAGAAAGAGGAGCAGGTGCAGACGTTGCCGGTCTTACCTCCAGGTTAGTATACGTCCGGTCAGCCTGAAAACGTGTTTAAGTTTGCTTGCTGTCCATGCTTATTTCGCTCCTTGGCTGTATGCCTTGCTGCTGTAAAAATGCAAACAGGGCATGTGTGGTTTCTGATTTCATTTTTCCTATCAGCAAATCTTAAGCATGTGCAACAGCAATCTTAATTTCTCTGAGTTGGATTGTCTAAGTCTTGCAGACAGCAGCGACTTCTGATGCTTTGGCTTTGGTTCTTCAGAATGTGCAAAAAAGAATCCAACAATAAAAAAAACAAACAAAAAAACCCCAAACTCTATTGTTGCTCCTGCTCATGCATTTTAGTCTCATGATGAAGATCAGACTTTGCATGGGGACTGCAAACTGCATTCACCAAGACTGATTGATTGTGCAGTTATTAGGCAAAATAGTTTACATAATTACTACACAACATTGCAAAATATTGTTCACTACCCCATTTATTTTTTCAGATAATATGAAATAGATGTCACAAAATTATGATAAATTTAGTTAATAATTCTGACTAAATTATTAACTAATTTAATAATCGGTTTTAATCGGTAATCGGTTTTACGTCCAGAAGCAGCCAATGCCTCAAAAACCACCACTGTTCAAAACTGTACATTCAAACACTTCACACATGAATAAAAACAAACAAACAAAAAAACAACTGATTTATTAAATGCTTGTACAGCGAGCTGCAGTTAATTTGGCCTCCAAACCTATGAGTTAGCAACACAGGTTAGCTGGGGTTGATGTCATTCCCAGGTCCAAGTTTCAGCTTCAGGAATAAACAGAACAGAACATAAGTAGCTATCAGAACTGGTTTCTGGTTCACTGTCATAAACTACCCCAAAGTTGCTTTATTTATTTTTTACTTCACAAATAATGAATGCCAACATTTTTTTCCATTAATTAGGCAAGCAAAGCAATGACAATGAAATAGCCAGAGTTCAGAACTAAATATGGGAGAAAATATGTTGTGTTTTTGAAGAGTACTCTGATGTGCCCTCATTATCTGAGAGAGTTGGAGAACCTTCAAAAGACAGAAGGAATAAATATTGCTTAGACAAGAGGTGGAATGCTGATTTACGTCTACCAAATAACTCTGCACACTTTTACTTTTTCTATAAAACTTTTTTTTTGCTATATATTTGCTTATAAAAAAGCAAAAGTGTTCAGAGTTATTTGCTAGAAGTCAATCACTGTTCCACCTCTTGTCTTAGCCATATTTATCCATTCCGGCTTTTGAAGGTTCTCCAAATCTCTCAGATAAGGACATACAGTATGTCATATTACAAGGTGAAAAAAGTGACATCTTAAATGGGGTGCGAAAACTTTTGAGATCCACCACAGGTCAATTAATCCAATAACAAAAATCTAAACTGCATGCCTATGATTTTAATCATTTTAATAGATGGTTTTCTTACCTGCTACTCATGTCAGAAAAGCTACTTGCCTAATAACTGTGCATGCTAAATGTGGCTCCCTGTGGAGGTGAAGAAGCAGCAGTGAAGGATTTTTTTCCTCTTGATGCTGATTGGACATCCCTCACTGCGTAGCTGTATCATGGGAGCTGACCGTAAAGCCAGGCCTCTCTTCTAAATGCCCTTGGAATATTTTGGCAGCATGGTGTAGGGAACTGACCTGCAATGTGCAACTTAACACAATTTTATTGTTGAGTTTTATAATTAAAGAAAGGCTATTTTTGATCCCTGCTCTCTCTCCATGACTTTGGTCACCTTTATAAGCTCTGCATTTTTAACCAAGATCAAAGAAATACCCAGAAATATTGGAAGATCATTTCAAGTCCACTGTAATGTTTTTGTATTTTTCACAGGGGATGTAATTACCAAAGCTCATGTCATCAAGCAGGCAAGCAAAAAGGTTGAGTTTCAGGTAAAAGAGGAGATAATGGTGCAGGTTGAAACAAAGGAAAGTGTTACCCTCAAGAAAGAGGCAGCAGCAGCAGCACAGATGGACAGTGAGAAGAGTAAACAAGTTCAAAATAACACTCACCCAGTCACACAGGCACACTGTGTTCCTGAAAAGAGACCTGAGAAAAAACAAACCAGTAAAGAGAATTGTGGCAGCCAAATCAGCAAAGAGGCCAGCACCAGCACATTCAAGCAGAAGGGCAGAGAGATGGAGTTGAATCTGAACACACAGCACAGATCCATTGTCAAAATCACCACACAAGTTCACAAAGAGTCGACTGAACTGACAGGAGACGCTAACGCAATGCAAAGACAGGGGAGTGTGATGAATGGAGCAGCGAAGGGTGAAGGAAGTGCCTTAAAATGCAGCCATCCGACCTCTGAAGGAAGCAAACAGCAAAGTAATGTGTCAATCTCAGCTGAAAAGGCTAAGAAGGGGCCTAACGATGGAGTTGGTAGATCCTCTTTGACAATGGTACCGTTGGTCCATTTATCACCACCAGTCATCAAGCTGGAACCGCTAGATGTGAAAAGAACTGAATCCTGTGATGATGTGCAATCGATGGATGTTAGGTGAGTCCTTACTTACGGTGCCTCGCAGAAGTATTAATAATCTATGAACTTTCCCCGCATTCTTTGTGTTAGAACCGAAAGCTTTAATGAATTTGCTTTGATTTTATACTATGGACCAACTCAAACAAGCTTTGCACATCTAACGATTGAAATTTTTGCCCAATCTTCTTGGCAAAATGACTCAAGAATGTTGCATTTTTGTGATGTCTTTGATGTTGTTTAATCACTAATGTTTTATAACAAATCTCTGAGGCTTCCACAGAAAATCTGTTTTTAAACTAAGGTCAAATTAGTAGTAGGGGTGCACCAATAAAGTGGCCCCAATTTCCTTAATTTTGGAGATGGATGATCAGCCAATACTTACATGTGAAGCCGATTTTCCACCAATCTTATCTACCAGGGCAAATATCTAAAAAACATACACTGTCCTCTTTTGCGTTGCTGTGATAAAGGTTTGACTGATAGACCCACCCATCAGGTCATGTCTGCACATTTGTTGTTAATAATTACCACCTCACTGCTGCCAACTTAGTGACTTTTTTTGCTATTTTTAGCAACAATTAAGACAAAAAAAACAAAAAACGATATTGGTCAAATTTGGAATCAGCAGCTCAGGCTTCTTAAAAGATCGGTAATCGGCCAGAAAACTGCAATCGGTGCACTCCTATTATTTAATAGCTGTATGCTCTTAATTGTATTTACGGTATCATTAGGGTGTGCCATTGTGACATGACACAACATTTCCTGCCTCAGGAAAATTAAGCAGTTAAAATGCATTTAACTTCTATTTCTTTCTCACAATGTGTTTCAGCCCTTCTTCGAAGGTGGAACTAATATCCATCCCTGAGTGTTCGCCAGATAATGAAATCGAACAGGGTTTCATGAGCCACAACCAAGCTCTTAAGGACTTGATGGACCTGACAGGGAGTGTCACACACACAAAGCTCCCTTCTGAGAGCACCATAGGTGACTGCAACAAGAATCTGATACGAGGAGTTGTTAGTCCAATGACAGATTCGAAGCTTATAGGGGTAGCACCCCCATCCTCAAACAAGCTAAGCGTTTAGTTGTCGGTTTAACTCTTCCTCTTCTGCTTGTATCCACTTTCTTCTATGACTCTACAACCTGTGTGATTGTAGCTACAGGAATTGAGCCATAGAGACTGACTGAAAAATGCAAGCTGATAATGGAGCTTGTGAATTTATCTGTGAATGATTTCTTTTTGATTTAAAAGACAAAAATATGTAGGCTGACTCAAAAGTGCTTGTATATATGACGAAGTAGAAAACAACCAAAAAAAAGAATTTAAATATCAGGGTTCTAGATAAAATAGAAACTAGAAAACACAGGTTTCCTTTCTTGCATTAGCTTGTTACAAATTGCACAGATTTCTCATAGACCTGATATAATATTGAATTATTAAGAATTACTATTCTTGTTGCATTTCAAACTCTACCATCTTCCTGAATGTTTAGATTATATTCACTGACTTGGTGGAGTCACTGACTTGACTGTGTCAAGCTGTGTTATCCATGCATGTATTAATGAATGAAAGTATGAAAGTAAGACTCCACCCAAACTGGTAGAACCATTTTCTTCTTCACCCTATAAAACCTTATCATGGGACTGTTAACTTATTGAAATAATTCCCCTAAGTGCATGTCACAGAGCAAAAATGATGGCTGTCAAGAAAAGATGTTGCACCACTTTTCAAACAATAGCACACTAATATTTTTTTCTAGGTGAAAGGGGTGAATTTATGATGGTATAATAATCAAGCCAGGCACCCTTTATTTATGAATTTTTAAAAAGGCAGAAAAAAATTTTGACAGCTGGGAAAACTTTAGCTGTCAAGTTGACAGCTGAAGCAATTGTATCAATTGCTACACATTAAAGGCAATGTGTAGCAGCAACTTGCTTTGTCAGACACAGTTTCGGTAAATCTGTCATGCAGAATCAAAAGACTGGCATTGGACTGACACTGTCCAGTGCAAGAACAATAAAGATTCTGCTTCAGCAAAAACCTGTTTGGGCAGGTTGTGAAATAATAAACCATAGCAGGTATCATATTCCATGTTTGGAATTGAAGTTTTAGAAAAACATGCCTTAACAAGAGTGACTGGTTCATGTTATTATTCTTTGTTTGGTTTTTTTTCAGCAAGTGTGTGCAGCATTCTTGGAAATAGACTTTAGGCTCTTGAGCTATTTAAACTTCTTGAACACAAAAATTACAAGGTGATATTACCCAGGTGAAAACATGTATAGCATAACCATTGCATTTGCGCTGTTTTGCACATTAAATTATCTTCTTATAAACATGTGCATTCTGACTACTAACTAAAATATGGATGTAGAAAAATACTATTTTCAGGTCTGCTCATATACCATAACTCAACTGTATCACGATCAGCTTACATTATGCAAACACTGTGGACCTTGTTTGTGCATGGTTAGCATGGTCATGTCATCACTATGTAATCCAGTAGGAATCTAAATAAAAATAAATAAAGAGTAACAATAGGAATTTTGAGTTTCTGTGTGTGTTAATGTGAGTTTTCCTCAAGCTGGTAGTTTAAAAAAAACATAATTGAATGCGAAATGCAATCACATTGTACTGATTATCTAAGTTTATCTTTAGAAAAACAAATGCTCAAAGAACAAAATTATTGACAAGTGAAACTGATTGCATTCAGCAAGATCTGTAAGCTCTAATAAATTTCATAGTGCAAATATAACTCACATATCTTTCTGATTATGTTACACAAATTGAATCATTGAATCATATTGAACTACACAGCAAGTATTAAGTTATTTAAATAAAAGGGCAAAATACAATGTCTTACCTTAGTTCAGTAAAACTGTGAGTTTCTGTTGTCAACCCTTAACTGTGGACTATTTTTGATATTAGAGTGGTTATTTGCTGATAACAATTTACTTTCTGCATGAAGAATTTGTTGGTTATGACTGAATAATAACCAGTCATAACCAATGATGTGGAAATTACAGAGATAAAAAAGTATTAAAAGAGAGCAGCACAACATGTCTGCGAGTGTCTCTGTGTTTGAAACACACAAGGGTAGCAGAATAATTCCATAAAAATAACTGCAAAAATGCAGAAAATGATATAAGTAAAGAAAGTAAACAAAACCTTTGGTCTATGGATGTTAAGATTTGTTGCATTTTTGAAGTAACCCTTGAACTTACCTTTTGTAATGTTACAGACACAAGCCTCAGTGTATTTTATTGGGGTGTAAGTGATTTGTTAGAAAGTATTGAATAATAGACGAGTGGGAGACAGAAATAAATAATGGATTATTTTAAAGTTAATTACAAATAAAGCAGTGCTTTTTGAGTTAGAGATTAGGATGTTGTTTTAAAGCTAAACCCCTCTTTACCATAATTTTACCTTGCCTTTCATAATTTTGTTGCTCTTCTATTATTTGTCACTTCCATTCTACTCCACAAAAGTGCATTGCATTATTAGTTTATGATGTGGAATCCCAATAAAACATATAAAAATGTGTTGCTGTAATATAGTACATACGAATAGTCTATCTTATATTTTTACTAAACAAAATGAGTTTCTTATTGACATTTTGGTGTTTGTCTTTTAGAGAGAATAATACAAAAGAAAAGTATTTTTTATCGATTTTGCGGCAGTCGCATTGACGCTCAGTTTTTCCTCCCAGACTTCAGGTGGCGCTGTCTATACTTATGTCGAAATACGTTGGAATGAGGCGAGCTAAAGCCTATCAGTGTCGCACGTAGCTTTTCATTTTAGATATCGGTCGGCAGTTGGTAAGTTGCACACCTTATACTCGCAATAAATTCATTTATTATTAGAGAAACAAAAGGACGTTTCTGTTTTAGGTCTAACATGGTGTGAAAATATTAAAATAACACACATGAAAGTTGTGAATACCGTTTCGTCGAGGGTTATAATGGCTAGCTTCCATTAGCTGAGTTAACGGCTAAACATTCTTAGCTTTCTGTCAGCTCGATGTATTATTGTTGAGGAGAACGTAACATTTCAGCTTTATGCTAGCCGCAAGCAAGCTGGGTTTGATTTTTCACCTTTACCAGCGTAAATTCCGTCACCGAGTCGTGGGATATATTTTAACAGCTGTCCAGAGTCAAAAGCTAAAAATGGAAACGAAGACTGCCCTACCCCCGTCGCCATAATGAGAGCTGAAACATAATAAGCCGCCACCATATTGAGCACATTGGTTCCTTTGTAGTATTTTACCTGGGTGTGATAAATTTAGCTTAAATTAATTACAGTCAGTGACATTTTAAATGCACATTAAACGAGGACTCATCGCTACTTATGTGACTGATGTATAGGACGTTTCAGTACAGATTTGAGTGAAAGTACAGCTGAGTGAGTATGCAATTCCTTGCGTTGGACATGCGAAATAACTGGGAGTTGGAATGTTTCCTAAAATGTTTTAGTCCCTTGGACCCATAATCTAATTGGAAGCATGTGTCTTGGAGATTTTGCAACATGTTGTTGACTATCGTTAAAAGTAGTCCAGTAAAATACACGTCTGTATTTTGAAAACATGGATTTGACTGTATCCTGAATGGCTAGGCGTCTTTTTATGCTTTTTATATGTACTCTTATTTTATTTTAGTTATTTTTTATTCATTATTCTTTTATGTGACTTGAACTTTGAGTCTACAATAATATCTATCTATTGCTTTTGATAAATTAAGGCATGGTAAATATTTACTCTTAAATTTTATTTGGTATTTAAATGTAAACAATTTATTTAAAATATTGCATCTACAAAGAACTGTATTCTTTTAAATGATGCAAAATTATGCAGATAAAAAAAACATTTGAAGTTTGTTTTCAAGTTGAAAAGCATGGGCTATTTTATAAGTCCTGGTTTTACATTGAAACTATAATATTCAAAATATCGTTCTTTTCTTTCTAAAGTAATAATTAATTGGAAAAAATGGTCAGTTTTATAATTTGCCTTTTCAGTTGTTGAATGTCAGTTTATTTACTTGTGAAATGCTTTTTAGAAATCAAACATGTTTTTGTCGAACTAAAATTTTACAGACAAGGCCCAGTTATGTTGCTAACAAGAGTAATTAAAAAAATAAACAAATTATGTCTTTGGTATGTTTATGCTATCAAAAAAATTCTATAACTCACCACTTTTAAAGCAGATTCAATGTTTTTGAGGGAAAGGTGCATTCAGTAGCAGAATCCCCAGTCTAGTCCTTGAGACAAATCAGACTGGGTGTTGTAGTAGTACAACTGATAAGAGATGAGGCAGGAACTTTGAACAAAGGTTGTTACAATAGTTTTGAAAATGAATAAGTTACCTAGGTAGTATTAGTTCCATGTTTATGGTCTTAATTTTTTTTCAGTGGTTGTCTTCAACAATAGTTAGCCATAAAGCTTATTAAATCTGTAATCTGATTGTTTATCTAAGATTTAGGGTGAATATTCTAATCTGCTTGCAGCCAAGGCAATAAGAACCATTGTTCAGCTTCAATTCAGTTAAAATAGTCTGTATTTCTTTTTAGGGCTTGGCTTTTCCTGTAATGAAAGACACAACCCCTCTGATTACCAGCAGCAGCCAAAAATTCAATTATCTCAATTTTCAATGAACATTATTGTTACGTTAGCTAACATTATCTATTCTCTATCAGTTAAGTAAATTATAAGGTTATTTTTTTGGTTTATTTATTTTTAAATATTAATATAAACATTAACATAAAAAAATTAAATAAACATCTTTATGTACAATTAATATAAAGACATTAATTAATATCAAAAGTGTTAAATTAAATTCACTGGAACTTGCAGATACCCGGCAGTAAAGGTATTCAGTTTGTACTCTTGATTGATTTTTTTCTGAATATTTAACCTTTGGCAGACTACTCATTTCAAAACACTGACAATAATAAAAAAAACTAATTGACTCGTACTTTTTTTTTTTTAAAGGAAATGTTACAATTACTGTTATTGATTGATAATTCAAACTTAAAATCTAAGAGATTCTTTGTGAGAGAAGAGCCTCATTCAGTAAAGGTCTGCAGTTGTCCAGTAGTATAATCTTTTAAATTTTTTTTATTCACCATCAGTCCATAGGTTATACACTCTCTTCCAAAGATGGTGCGAACACATTATGGACCACCACGCTTGAAGCCCAGGTAACCTTTTTCAAATGATGTTGCTCTTTTTGTTTTCCTTTTGGGTATTTTGTTATTTGTTATTGATTAATATTCTTAAATTGAAAGGATTTAAAGTACTTGTTGAAAACCACCTTTTTATTTCTTGTTCTCTGTCAGACCCTATGAAGATTCTCATCGACACAATGAAGGAAGTTACAACCCAAACTCTAAGAGTCGACGAGACGACCAGGGATATCCTAACAAGTCCCCTCCTAGCTGGCGAGAATCCAGAGGCAGAGGACGAGGCAGACCAGCACCAGTGGGCAGAAGGGTTCCTGAAATGGGACCTCAACGGGAGCCACGATTTAGTCACTGGAGGTCTCACAGTCAGGATTCCTTCCAATCCCACCCTCATAAAATGGACCAACATCATAGCCATCGCAGGCAGTCTCCATTGCGGCTGAACCGTACTCCTCAGCATCGCTCATCCCCTCACAGCCCTGCACACATACACCAGAGTCAAAGGGGTCCACCTTTTCACGGCCATCCTTCAGGTCACAGGTCACCTTCCCCAAGACATTTTCGTAGCCACCCAGCTGACAGGAGACCAGGATCTGCGCCTCCCTATCGAGGATCTTTTAGGGGATCCAGAAGACAGTCAGTTTTTTCTCCTCGAGATCCTCATCCAAGAGAAAGAGCCTATGAACAGTCAGGTCATGGCATGAAGCGTTGGAATGAACCTGGATCGTTCTCTCATCTGCACAATGGAGAGCATCGGCCCTCTGGGCCACAGAGGAGCCCCAGAGAGGTGCCAGGGAGAGGCTCATGTACAGAGAGGTACAAGCACGAAGCACCACCCCAAGCTGGGTAAAATTATATCAGGAGGAGGCTTGAGGTTGGCCACTTCTCCAAGTCACAGAAGTTGTAATGATGAGCTCTGCCCTGCTCCCGATTGTATTAATTACATGGGATTAAATTGGGTCTGATGTAAATGGGATTTAAGAGGAGCATTACTTCTGTAATTGGTCTCTGAAAGTGTACCTCCCCCCTACCTGTTTCATTCTGTCATGGCTTCAGAGAGGCCTACCTTTAAAGATAAAAGTTAAACCTTCCGCGTCCCACTTAAAATGGCAATGGATCTGTCATTATAATGATTTTTCTATTGTTTGATGGATGTGCAGGTGGTCAACTCAACAAGATTCCAGGAGGCAACGCGGTCCTGTGGAGAGGCAAGGCAGCAGATCCCACAGTCGAGAGAGGGCACAAGATGCCCCTCACCCGCCCGCCTTCAGAGCCCCCCCATGGAAAAGCGGCCCTCCACCACCATCATCACACTACAGGAACCTTCCTGAGAGGAATGTTTCAGGACCCCGCAAGAGGAGAATATCAAATATCAGCATGCCCTCTTCAGGCCCTGAACCGTATTATGGCAACCCGAAGTACCCTAGGAGAGAGAGACCCCAGCTGATGAGTATTCCCAGGCCATTTGGTGGCCCACCATTCTCCTTTAGGGGTAGAAGTTACTTGACCAGGGGCCGGGGGTTCAGAGCAGCATCTCTCATGAGGCTGAGAATTCCTCCAACTATAAGACCAAGGCCTCGTTTTGGTGATATTGCTGCACAGGGCCATGCCAGCTCTGTTCTTGCCATCAGGAAGAGACGTTTCCAGATGAAGGATGATCCCTTAAAAGACGAGGAACCGAGAAGGTTGAAACCACAACAGTCTCCATCAGAAGAGGATGACAAAGCCAGCAAATCTTCAGAAGACTCTGACACAGGAAAAGAACAGGTGGAATCACGCCGGTCGTTGAGCAAACACAGGTATGGTATTCTCCTTGTAGCACTGTTCGCAGGGGCTTGATGATGATGATGATTAAGAGGTCAAGAAAGAATGTGTGAAAAGGGTGCCAGCAGTGGAAAGTGGAGATGTCATGAGCTAAATTTGCAGCAGCCAAAGCCACCATTACAGGAGGCAAAGCCACCATTATTCTGAAATGACACCCTAAACTGCGTGCTACATACGTCTCAAAATACCTACCTCTGAAGTTGGATGAAGAGAAGGTTTATTCTCCAATTACAAACCGCATTGTTAAAGCTGGCTTGTCAGTCCTGACAAATGTAAAGTAACCCCATGAAGAGGAGAAATTGGGAATCCTCTCTGAGCCTAAAGCCTGAAAAAGCCTCTCTGCCTGCTGTGGAAAATTCTTCAGTCTCATTAAAGAGCCCAAACTTGCATAACTCCATTTGTGCTTGGCAAAGAGAGGACTCAGGATGATGTAACCATGACCCAAACTATCTTCAACAGCTTTTAAGTTACTGGGAGTCAATCAGCCATAAATGAAGGTTTGAATAAGAGATGCATCAACATTGCTTGCTGTGCTCAGCCAGCAACTGTTCATGGCTTCTAGACACTAATCTTGAAAAAACTGGCATGCTCGAAAAACAAATTCCCAAGAGTGAGGATCAGTCTGCAATTAGTACTATAAGTTGAAATGTGCCCATTGCCAAGAGACAGCAAGCCATTTTAAAAGATTGCAAGAAATGTTTGGAAAAATCCCATAGTATGCATGCCAGTATAAGAGATTCCCAACAAGAAAAAAATGCATTCTTAATCATGAACCAGTTGTGCATGGAATATGCAACAAATGCTTATGCTTAAGTGTAAAATAATTAACATGGCAAAGCAAAACTTCTTTAAAAAATTGTTGACTTCTGGAATTATAGTCATATATTGTCCTCTTGAAGGAACCAAATCTCTATTTAAAGAAGTGGAAATACAAGGGATGGGAAGAATCACCCAAGAAGGATCAGTAACTCAGCCCCTATTTATAAAGCTTTACATCAGCTGATGTGTGGAAGCTTGATGTTTAGCCATCAGTACCATTCAGAATTCATACAGTGAAGGGGAATCACAAAACCTACCATTTGGACTACATACGTTATGTTTAAGATGGAGGGCTCTGCTTCTTCTGAGTCACAAGAATTTTTACCAGGATTTGCTCTTGCTCCATATTTTCAGAAGTTCTTCAAATATTAACCATTTTGGAGGTGGACTTTTCAACTCAGATGTTTCGAGATGCATTATTTCAACTACCCAGAGATGAACATAAGAAATACTCAAAGGAGAACTTGCGTGGCAAAACTTCAATGGACTGTGGATAATCGACTGGACAAATATGAGAAAACCCAAAAGAAAGTCTGATGTATTTTAATTTGAGACATGGAGATACAGACATGGGGACCATTTAACCGCACCACCATGTTGTATTTTTTTCAGAGATTTCATATTGGTCGGCTTTTTCCATTATTCTGTACTCCACTTCTTATGTGACCTAAATCTGTTCAAACAGAACCTATCATCAAGCCAGATGGAAATCAATCCATTTACTTGCCGTCTAATCCAACCAAGATATAATCACCCCTCTCTATATCCTGCAGCACTAAAGCCCAAGATACTCCTATATAGTACATGACTGTTCTACAAAAGTGAGCTTTCCAGAAGAGGATGAAGAACTCTAACAAGAGTATTAACGAACAGCTTATTCCGAAGAGGAATACATTTTTTGAAAGGCTCATTTGTGTGTCTTGCAAAGTCTTCAGTGAACTGCCTTAAGCTTCTGACTCGGAAGAAGAAATAATCAAGCTTTCCCATCTCCCTCAGATTGCAGAAGTCTTCAAGACAGATTCATTTAGACAAGAAACATCTTTTAAAAGCCCCTGGAATAATAATCATTACTGGAGAAAACAGAGAAACGTCAAGGATTGGCTGATAAATTCATCTGAAGTTCAGTGTCCAAACACCCATGCTGTGATTCAAAAAAGGAAGATAGAAGACTTGATATGATGCAATCCAATCTTAGCGTCCCACCTGGATTTGACTACTCTAACAATTGATGAATAAATGGAGACAACTCAGATTGGTTCAGGTTACAAAAATAGGAGTAAAGAAGCATGGACATTCCTGGGTTTTTGTAAGTACCTAAGTAATGTGTGGCTCTGTGATAGGGGTATTCAATTGTGGTCTTGAGCTGGGGTCCTGCAGCTTCTAGACATGTCCCTTGCCCAACAGACTTGAATCAAAAGGCTGAAACACCTCAGTGTGCAGTCAAGTTCTCCAGAGTCCTGCTGATTACCTGATTATTGGAATCAGGTGTGTTAAAGCAAAGACACATCTAAAAGTTGCTAGACACTGAACCTCAAGGACTCGAGTTGAATACCCCTGCTCTATAATAATATCTGTCTTCAAAACAGTTCTATGCTTTTCTAATTAATTGTGCTTTACCTCTAAAATCTGGTCAGGGTAGTATATATTTTTTCCACTTGATTTTTTTTTAAAGGCCAATAATGTTGTTGCTTGTGTCAATTGTCAAAGCTAAAAGTCGACTGTTGTTGGTCCTCCCCAGATCTTCTCCAATAGAGAAACGTGATCTTGTTGTTTTGTCCCACTGGCCTCCGGGACCAAGCTCGTCCAAAGACGGCTCGCCTCCAAAAGGTCAGAGCCCAAAGTCGAGAACAGGTATGTGGTTTCCATCTGTGGTCCGGAGTATTATAAAAACCAAATTTCAATCAACAGGGTTAACATGATTTACTTGACTTTGTTTTTTACGCTTTAAATTTTGAGGTATAAACACTTTTTCTTTAAACTCTAGACCGCAGTTCGGATGGGGAAAGCACATCGCATAGACGCCTCTCAATCGATTCCAGATCACCTGAAGACAGAAAACACGAATACGTGGATAAAAGAGTGTTTAGGTACCATAAATATTACATTACACAAAAACTTAATTGTCTGAAATTTGGATTTGAAATGACAGACCAACACAAAGTAGCACAAATAATTTGCCTTTTTATTAATTAAAATCTTAATAGTGTGTAATAAGTTTAGCAATACAATTGCACTAATCATCTAATTAATAAAACATCTACCTGTTTGTAATTTTATCTCAGTATAAATCCAGCTATTTGTTAAAGAAAATGAGAGAACAATGAGTATTATGAAGACCAAGGAACACAGCAGGTCAGGGCTAAAGTTGTGCAGAAGGTGGCCCAGCTGGAAACTAGACTTTTCACCTACTCTGATCGTCTGGAAAATGTGAACTTTAGTCAAAGAAGCAACTGGAACTTTGCAGGGATCCAGAGTTTAGATGGGGAAAATTTGTAGACTCACCCACTTGAATTGTTTTTTGTTATTTTGACCTTTATGAAAGAAGCACAACAAGAATACATGTATTGGAGACAAGACGAACATAGAAGAAGGTGCTCTGGTCAAGGTTAAACTCTTTTCCATATGTGGAAAACTGCTTCATGCTTGAAAACAAACCTTGTCTGTCCGAACTTCAGCTATTTTACTAAGAAGGGTAGACAGAAAGTTCAGTTTAGATTTAGAAAGCTGGTAAAGGCAGACCTGGAGAACTTGAAGCTGTAATTGGACTAAGAGGAGCTCTAAATACATGCTCACTACATACATCTCAGGTCCATATGTTACAAAAAATATGAAGTCATGTATTTTTTCCCCTTCTCAGATGTGCTCTACTTTGTGTTGATATGCTCACAAATAATGCAACAATAATTATTTTATGTCATTGCAACTAAATACTAATGCTGCATTTTAATATCCGATCATTATTTATTTTTCCAGACCTGATAATGTGATGCATGACAGACCTGAAAGGCCGTCTTTCAGGAGACCAGGACCAATACAAGTAAGCGAATAAAGGCTGAAACTGACAGTTTTTACATATTTTAGCTTGACTGGGTAAGGTTTTTTTTAAGCCCTTCTGGGCTTGAAAATGGCCAGGGCAGCAAATGAATAAACACCAAAAAGAAAAAAAATCAGACAGGATCCAAAGTTGCAGAGCACATCATTTTTAAATTTATTATACATTTAAAAAAAAATAATTTTCTTACTTTGTGAAAGCCAAAGGATTCCCCCTCCTCAACCAACAGAGTGTTGAGGGTGTGCTTCCATGGCAACATGATCAGGAGACCTGAAAAAGATAGTGATGAGGAAAACATCATAAAGTTAATTTAATAAACTAATCATCAAGGTTTAAACCTTTCCTCAACACAAATTAAAAGAAATACATTTATAAATTTAATTTTCGTCATAGAAATCACAAGAAATACATCACTTGTTAGGGAGGTGGTGAATGCCTCACAATAGTAATGGTTGAATTTAGCCATGTAAGGCATTCTGTAAATGTATATGCTCACCTTCTGCTATTACAGCGGCCGAGAATTCCTGGTGGTTCAAGGAATACGGGCCCAGACATGTCGGAAAATATCAGAAGACCTCTGATGGTATGTGGAACTCTTGACTGTTTACAGATCTTTGACTTCCACTTTAAATATCCAGAAAGGTCATAAATCTCCTCAACTAATAATTGAATTTCTTTAAAAGGAGACTTTAGTTCCGCGTCCTTTTCCGAATCAGAGACCAGTGTTCAGAAAAAGCTACAGCATCGTGTCTAAATACCGCAACATGAGGGTGATGCGTCAGCGTGCGCCTTACAGTAGAGGACCCAACCAGCAACGCTAGCGACAAACTGGTGCGTTATACAAATTTCAATACACTTTGGTATTAAAATGTTTTTATATTTTGTGTTTAGATAAGAAATATCTACCAAGTAAATCCCTAGTAATTGCATTCAGATAAACTGTATTCTGCTTTTTTTTATATATATATAGGCACCAAATTGTGATTGTGGAGCTTAGAAACACTGAAATCTCCAGTACAGAACTGCTCTATCAAAGTGGACTGCACAAACCTGTACAGCTTCACCTCATACCCAACCAGCTTGTTGTGAAATTGTTCCTTCTAAGATGTTGTCCTTGATGTTTCATTCGTTTCATTTAACTACTGCTGTACTCAGTTTTAGAACGTTTCTGTTACCTATTTTATATATATATATATATATATATATATATATATATATATATATTATTTTTTTTTATGGTTTGGGAACGTTTGCTTTAAAAGTCCTTGTAAGTCCTGGTTTTACTTCAAATGTGCTAGTTTTTTTTGTTGTTTACAAGCAGCAATCAAACTTTTACTTTGATATGTGACTTTATAAACTTGTACTGATCTTGTCAGAGATTCACTCTAAATAAAACTAGAAATGTAACCGTTTTTTTCACAAATCTGTTCAATATGGACTTGATAGATCAGTATTACTTTGTTTACAAAATAAAATAAAGCTCAAAGTGGGCATTATTCACTCTTTCTTGTCTGAATAGCATGTCTTATGTTTTTTTTAAAAAGTGAAATTTGTGACCATTCAATCTAATTTTACTTATAAAGTTTCCATTCACATCAAATTTTGTTCACCTTCATAAACAGATCCCATTTCTGTACAATACTTTTTCAGACTAACATTGGAGTTATTGGCCAGTATTTAAAGTCATATCTGTGGCAGGAATCTAACTACGCCTCATCCTGATCTCAACATCTGTAACTGAAGAAAGATCTCAGCATATATCCAGGTGTTCTATGAGGATTTTGAGAGAACATTAGTAAACGGACAGCATCATAAAGAACACTGCAATCCATGAAATAGTGAAGAAATTTCAAACAATTAGGTTTAAGACCTTTTACCTCATAATGTGCCAGTGTTTAATTCATTGCATCCAAACCCAATAAAATCAAAATCTGTTTATGTGGTGACAAAATGAAAAAGTTACAGTTTAGGTAATATGAATTCATAGTTTCACAAGACGCTGTCATTTAAGGTTGCTCACATTGGGTGATGCAATTGACTTAACTTTTATGAGATGGTGAAATGCAGCCTGAAGTGATTCCACTCCGTTTCCATATAATTTTAAGTACATTAAAATAAAAATTGGGGTGTTTTTATTCTTATTTCATAGAGTTTTGAAAGAAGAACATTGTCAATGGGTGATGCTAATCCAGCTCTGGAAAAAAAGAGTCCATTGCACTGAATCTCATTGAAAACCTGGTTATTCCACCAAATATTGATTTCTGAACTCTTCCTGAGTTAAAACATTAGTATTGTTGTTTCTAAATGAATATGAACTTGTTTTCTTTGCATTATTTGAGGTCTGATAGATAGCACTGCGTCTTTTTTATTTTGACTGTTTCTCATTTTCTGCAAATAAAAGTTTTGCTTGGAATTTCGGAGACATGTTGTTAGTAGTTCATAGAATAAAAGAACAATGTTCATTTCACATGCTTTTTGCATTTCCCTGAAAAATAGAACTGCAGTTTCAGTACATTCTAAACCACATAACAAAATAGCCTCTGAAAATTTTTAGGGGAAAAATTAGTGTCAGGATCTCTAGAATAAAATCTAATCATCACTGTTGATACTTTCTTCTCTTTGGATCAGTCTCTCAGTTTGTGGGAGCCATTGCCCCCAACGCCACCCATCCCCTTCTTCCCCCTATCCCATATTTGTTGTCCTGCTCTAAACTTAGCTGTGACAGAACCACTCCTCATCACAACATGCATTGGAGTACAAAAGATGGGATCAAGTTTCCTCAGATGCTGCTGTATATCAGTCGTGACGCAGTAAAAATAAGGTGAGTGTGTGCTCAGGGTTCTTCATTGCTCTCACTGACTGTTTAGCTCAATTAGTTTGAAATTCGTGTCTGTGTTAAAGCCAACGTTTGTTACTCATCTGTTCAGCCTTGTGGTATGAGGAACAGCTGCTTCTACAGTCACACCAGCATTTAGATTCTACTACTCTGATGAACTAATGGTCCCAAATGGAGTTGTTTACCCTTTAGTGGACTGGGAAGAATTTCTACTTCCAAGAAACATCAAACTTGACGTGAGACTACACTGATTTCTGCATGTTTTTTCTCTGCTCACTCGCTCTCGCCAGTCATTTGGAGATGTAGTCCAGCCATGCTTTTTTTCTGCTTGTGCTCAACTGTGATATGATGGGCAGCTATAACTCAGCGCTCATTCCTGGTAAGCCATGCAACTATGTACTGTGAAAAATTTTAAATACTTTCTCTCTTTCTCTTCAAGGAGAGTTTTATTATTTGTCCTCTGTTCCTCTCAAAGACACAGAAGAGTTTGATTCCATTGTATGGTCGAGTCTGAACGAGCAAAGCGCTCCTGTTGCAGATGAGACGCTACAGTCAGAGCTCCGTTCTCTGGGAAGTATAAAATTAAGACAAGTGTTTGCGTTGTGCTGCAACGCCTCTCTCAAAACTTGGAGCCCTGTTTGAAAAGTGTGTCTGGTGTGTTTGTGTTCCCCCTGTCCTTGGGATAAATTTAGCTTTCCTGAGCCACCTCATACACACAGACATATATTGCAGCTGAAGATATCTACTTTTGCTCCTTACTTGTGACAAAGGCATTTACTCCCCCAGTAACAGATGAGTTCTGTCACAGGAATTAATAACTTGACCAGAATCAAAATCCTCTTCAGCAATTTTATTGAAGACAAACTGGAACAATGTATCTTCAGTTTGGATTAAGTAATTATTGGTTGTTTTAAAGTGGTGTGAGAGGCTTTTAAAAAAATCACTCTGAGCACAATCTCAGACATGAAATCCAACCTTTACTTTGAGTACAATTGTTAGGTAAGGGAAAAATCAGACATTAAGGATTGTTTTAAACAAGACTACTACACTTATTTGCACCTCTGCTGGTAATACTGGTGTTACTCTTTTGTAAAATTTTAACATAGATATGTTTGTGACGGTAGGAAAGAAGAAGCTTTCTCCTGTTATACCTCCCAAAATAAGTTGGCATTTACTGGTTTTAGTACCTTTTTCTTTACTTCTATTATAGTGATATGTGTTTCTTTAAAGATGCTGTCATACTGTTTCTCATCTTCCTGTGTGTCGGTGTGCTGAAAAATGCATGACATGAGGATCTAAATTGATTGTGTCCAAGTTGTTTGCACTGCAGGGCCATAATTACCAAGTTGATAGTAATCAGCAGCTATATTTTATTATAATTAAAAACACAAATGAGTTAATTTTGAATTCTTTCCCTTTTTGCTGCTCAGCAATAAATTAATAAAAAATATCATTGGATGTTTGTGGGCCTGCTTATTATGACATTAAATGAAAGCAAGAAAACATGGCTGATGAAAGTGGTAATTATTATTGAATCAATTAGCTTAAGCATCCTGCATGCTGACGTGAGTGAAGAACCTGAGTAGCGTCAGATGTTTTGTATAGTTCAGTCGCAGTTAGGTGGATCTTGTTGCAGCATGCTCTATTGTCTTTCACATTTTGAAGAGTGGCTGAGAAAAAATGTTTCTGCATTGGATACGTATCTGTTTCCATTACATAGATGCTATGGGAACTGATAGTGGAGCCAACAATTGTGATTTAGTTAAATCCTTGCTTTCAATACAAAGTGCTTGCAGCAACAAGCACTTTGTATTGCCTTTTTGCTGAAAATGTGCTATATAAATAAAATTACCTTTTACCTACCTTTACCTTCATAGTGTATGATTCCAGCTGAAAGCAAGTATTTGCAGTAAAGGATTTTTTAAATTTTATTTTCAGACTTCCTGTGGTATCAACTGTCTATTTTGAAGCATATTACACAGTCAGATGGGCAAATAATCATGGAAGCTGTTGTATGTGGCAGAAAACTCAAACTGGACTTTATTTACAGGTAACGTTTATGATTGAGAAGGAAAGAAGAGAAAACCAAAGTGAAGGAATGAATTCTTCAGCAAATGAAGAGAGCACTCAGGAAACAAGTCAGAATTGTTCCCCCCTTCAAGTGAGTCTTAATGGGAAACTGATTTTTGATAACTGGTGACACAGACTGGAAAATTAGGTGTAATTTTAATTTGACATTTTCTGTCCCGTAGGCTGCAGCCAAGAATATGTCAAAGGAGTCTTTCTCCTCGCTGCTGCCGAAGGCTCTCTCTGCTGTGCTAAATGCAGCAGTGCCCCCAACCCTCAACTCAGATCCCCGACCAAGAAGCCCAGAGAAAAATATCAAGCCAAACGTAGAACAGCTGCAGGCCGAGTTAAAAGACCTCAGGGACCAGTTTGAACAGATGAAGAGTCGACACAAGTAGGACTAAACAATTTTTACAGGCATTTTGGCAATTTAACCTCTTCAATTTACTTTGATGCAAACCTTAACAGTTAGCAGTAAGCTTAAGTAATGCACTGTATTTCTTAGATAGTTACATATATTTATTGTCAAGTGCTCAGAACAACATACATTTTAAACTTTTTTGAAATTCATTTAAAAAAAAAAAATTGTTTCAGCAAAGAAATTAAGCTGCTGATGAATGAGCTTGATGAGGAGAAGAGGATTCGCTTAACTTTACAGGTAGAAGTACATTTAGTCTGTAAATAGTTTCTTTAATGAAACTGAGATTAGGTTTGAAGTAATAGCATCTGATATCTGTTACTGTGTCTTTCTTTGATTAAGATGGAAATCCAGCGGATGAAGAAGCACATGTCGAAATGAACAAGAAGGACTGGATCAAGGGCAAGGGTTTCTGTTGTTACATATGCTTTATGTAACTTTTTAAAGAAACTGAAAATGAAAATAATCTTTTTCATGCTTTTTTAAAAGGAAAATGGACAGTTTATTATTAAAAGTATCTGTGAGGTGGTTGATTCACTCAAGTCTCAGTTAGGCAGTTGAATAAGATTACAAAGTGCATATAAAACACTGAGTCATTGCTGAAATGTCTCAATCCAGTCCCAGGAATCTAGGTGGTGTCCAAATAAAGGCTTTTAAAAATTGACTGGAATCATAATCCCTGGCTAAAGTCAACTCCCAGATTGCTTCATGGCTACGTTTTGACCAGCTGAAACTGGATCGAAATATGTTACAACCAAAATATTATCAAGTCATATTAAACCAGAGAATAAACATGCTAGTGTTAGCCTAACATTTTACCAAACTGGGAGCAAGGCATAACTTTAATGAAGACAGTAGGCAAACTGATTTTAAATGTAAGCACGTTTTAGGTGGGAAGCGGTCAGAAGACTGAAGTAGCTTTTCATGCAGGTTAACTCTATGTTGGATTTGCCTAGTGAGGCTGTCCTCCAGAAATTCCTGTCTGGAAAAAAATATGTTACTCAAGAAAATGGCAGAAAGTGCCACTAAAGTGGGACACAAAAGCTGCTGGATTTTTATGCACACGTACAATTTTGATTTTCTTTACCTGAGTGTATATTTGGCACAAAATTTCGGAAATTTTGGGTCCACTTTAAATATTTCTTTGTTTTTTCACACTGATTCTCATCCTACAAACTGAGTTTTTGGGTTGAGCCTGACAGACATATTGGGGACAATCTCAATGCAGAGAGATTTTACAATATAAGCAGTGACAATCCCATTTTAGGGAACAAATTTTATCCTACCATATGCCAATACTCACCTCCTGTGAGTGGGATTTATCAGAGGGGCAACATCCAAAATTTAAGAGTAGAAAGGATGGAATGGCCAGGCCACTTGTGAACACTTGTGGACAAAGTTGGGTAGAGTAGCCACACACTGTCCTTGAGTAAGGAGTAGCACTACTTCAACATATTTTTACTCAAGTAAAAGTAAAAGGTTTATTCAAGTAGTGAGTAATTAATCATACCGTGATATCATGTGATTCAATCAGATTACACAAACACATTGGTTGACCTGTGTATCAAATACTGGCTGAAAAATTCAATACCATCCCACAGCAGTGTGTGATCAAACTGGTGACTAGGCTAGAGAGGGTTATGCATGTTTTTCCTTTTTTTTTATTGTTACAAGATAAAAATAATTCAGGAAACACACATTTCCTAGTTATCAGTCAATGTTTGATCTGAAATGGCTCAAATTGGTTTGGGGGACAAAAAGTCTTGATTAGGACTTTCATTCCAGGAAGTATTCAAGTTTGGGCACATTTATCTAAAGCAAGTTGCATGATACATTTGTCTTTTGGGCTGAACCTGAGCAGTTCATTTATTTATTTGCTAATGTAACCAATGTTGTGATGTGAGGAAGGCGCTTATTATATTTTTGTTTGCAGCAAGAACAAATAAATGTGTTCATTCAAACACAGGATTTTTTTTTGCCATCATGAGATGAAACAGAGAAAGTTCTGAAGTTAAACCAGTATTGATGGAGAAGAAGCTGGACTAAAATAGTCTTTCTGATGCGCTACCAGCAGCTTATCTGTCCATCAGTGTCAGTCAGTGGCATCCTAATACAAAGTTATAATCCTGGCGAAGTTATCAAAGGCAAACATATGAAACGAAGAAACATTTAGTTAATATAAAATATAATTAAAAAAATATAAATAAAACTCAGAGGCCAGATATTTTTAGTGAGAAAATAAAAATGTATTTAGTTTGACTTTTTAAAAGTGAAACATAACTGTAGTCCAGTTTTTCTTTATATAAAATATTTATACACACCCTATACAACTATGTACCAATTTTTTCTTTGAAACAAATATACAGTTTTCAGAATGTCACATTTCATTTTTTTTTTTTACAAAACTTGACTGACCAAGTGGTGCCTTTTCATTTGGGATCCTTATTAATTTTCCAACCAGTCCTAAAGAAACTGAGGACCCAGAGGACTCTTCCTCATGAAAGTTCTTTATTGAGGGTTCAGCCTGATTTTAGGACGGGGTTTCTTCACATGGAATAGGCCTGAATGTGAACTCTTTCTTATTAACAAGAAGAATGTCGTAACGACAAAGAGGCCTGCAAGATAAAAAAAAAAAAAAAGAGAAAAGAATCTGCTGTGAATTTGGAGACAAACGTAAAACATACTTTTTTTTGAACGGACACAGTTAAAATGATGTAAAATCTGTAAATGTTGCCTACTTCTTTTTGAGATCCAGGGGTGTGAAACGGATTCTCAGGACCCGAAGCTTGCGTTTGGAATTACACCCCATTCCAGCGTAGTATTTGAGAGAGACATTTTTCACTGACTGAATGTTTCTATCAAACATAGCAAGCATTGTGATCTCTGTGTCCTTCATGAACTGTATTGCTTTACTGGTTAAAAAGAAAGAAAGAAACACACAGACATATGAAGTTATGGAGGAATACTTGATTTTTGGGCAGCACTGGGATTATGAAAAAATAGGTCTTACTGTTCAATGATTGCCACTGTCTCATTGACACCGTCATTGATTTTAATTTCCATGTATCCCTTCTGTGCCTTCTGATTCCAAATCATCACATCTACTCTGTAGTTTGTCACTGAAAGAGCAGAACATATTTATGCAAAATTATTTCAAAAACTAAATTACTTTTTTTGTTGACATTTTGCTATAGTACTCATGTCAAGGTTTATTTATTATGGACAACATCTGTGGAGAGTGGAAACATACAATGCTGCTGTCAGAAAAGCAGTAATCAAGAAAATTTTGTTTAGTTTGTTTTTCTGTTCTATGTTGTGGAAAATGCAAAAAAACTACATTTATTGCAGAAAATCCATACATCTTTTTGTGATTGTCGTTTTGCTGCTTTCAGCAATGTGCAGGAACATTAAAATGCCTTTCTGCTGTTGATGAAAGTCTTTGTGCTACCACTAGGTGGGGACACAAACAAAATCATGCAGAATCAAATCAGATTTTTTATAAGAGGGTGCATCTCAGTAAATTAGAATGCATTTGAAAAATCTAATGTTTATCATTCCTCACAGAGTGATGTATTTAAAATGCTTATTTATTCCCAGTTTGATGGTTGTGGCTTAAAGAAAATCAAAATTTTGTTTCTTAGAAAATGTGTATCTGATGTAAAATAGTCACAAGAATTTGAGTACAAAACTGGTATAGCATGGTCTTTGTACATGAATATGGAAAACTGCTGAATTGAGGATTGCCCAGCAAACATTTAATGTAACCCTCCACAGTAAAGGTAGGTCACCAAGGGTCGTTGCTAAAGAAATTGCTTACAGAATTAAGTATACAGGCTTGACAACGTAGCTTGGTAAAAATCAGACCTTTCGTTTGTCAGAGGGTCTGGACCCTCAAATATTAAGAACTAATTACTTGTTGGAGGAGTGGGCTAAGGAAAAAAATGACTGGACTCTTACTCAGTGATCCAGAGTCATTTTTTTACTTGAAGGCAAAGTTTGCATTTCATTTGTAAAACTATTCCAGAGTCTGGGAGTGGAGCGGAGAAGCACAAACTTCAAGCTGGTTCAGGTCCTTTGTGAGGTTTCCACAGTCAGCGAGAATTTGTGGAGCCATATCTCCTGGTATTGATTAATCAGTGAATCAATACCAGCTCAGCCATTTACCAAGTGATTTTAGAGCATGCCACACTTCCGTCTGCTGAGATGCTGATTTGAGAAAAGGGATTCTTTTTATCAGCTGTAACCTGATAATATAAACGAACTCAAATAAACATACATATACCTCTCTATTAAATATGATTATCAATTTTTGCTAAAAAAGCATTTTTCTGTGATATTCTAATGTACTGAGGTGCACCCTTTTCATATATATATATATATATATATATATATATATATATATATATATATATATATATGATAAAGTATTGTTTTCCATAACACTAGTTATTCTGCTAAGTAGTAAAATTACTTACAGCAATATGGAGAGTCTGAATTTGTGTTAAAGTAGTACTTTGTTTGGCTCAGTTGATTGAGGACATCCTTCCACCGTATAACATCGTAGCCTGATTTGAGTACAAACATATGCATCAGTCTAAATGTTAAGCAAGGTGTGCATACACTGTTATGTATCAGTACAGCAATAGAAGAACATAGGTAGTAAGTTAATCAATAAAACCACCAACCAAAGACAGGACAACCAGCTTCACCAAAGCGGTCACAGCTCATGCATCTTCCATCCAGAAAATCTTCATAGGAGGAACAGGGGAATGCTGGACTGGGGCATGCCTCATTTATAGTGTCCATGAAAAGCAACACAGACCTCTGGTGGTCACATTTGAAGTAGCCACCTGCTGTTTAAGGGTTAATGAATGGAAATATTGTCATTTTAAAATGACAGCTCACTGTACAGCAGCACATGTTGGCTAGTCCCTCAAACCTTACGTGATAGCACAGTCTTCGGACATCCAGGCTGGTCTGTTCCTCCATTAGCATAGAAATCAATGTGGCCCAATGGTGCCCTGAAGCCCAGAACTGAAAACCAATAGGACATATAACACATATAAACATCACTATAAAGATACATTTGAAAAAAAACATCAATTAAGATTTTAAAGCAACTATTAAACCGGCTGACAATCAATGTCTGTGTGCAGCGCGTCGACAAACTGAGCATCTGTCGGGTCCAGTCGCATTTCTGGAGGTTTGCCAGTGAACGTAGGTCCGGCAGGATCAAGAGCTGCAAAGATCACATCAGTACAAAGCAGACAGAAAATAGTGTAGAGGTCAGTAGATGTCTAAATTGATGGGAGAAGTAAATGTACAAACTATGTACAGTATATTTCACCAAAACAGGCTGTACCATTGTAGTACAGGTTCTTCTTCAGAAACACATGCATACTATGAATCTATCTGTCAGGACTTCAGTCTAAAGGCTTGAGATTTTGAAAAACATGCATTAAAGATTACCTACAGAAGGGAATTTAGCTATCTCATTCATTTAGTTGTTAAAACTCAGTTGTTGCAACTAAGATTGCAACCAGATTGTTTGCAGGTTTTGTTTTCACTTCATCTTGGCTCGTGTTTATCTCACCCTGAATCAAAGTGGCATAAAATCATGTAGTAACATGTAAAACATACCTGTTATTCTTCCGATTGAACTGTTCAGATTTGCTCCCACAAAACCGGAAATGTGGGCTCCAAGACTTACTCCAATCATGTGAATCGCACTTAGAGAAGTGCCGTGCTCCTGAAACAGAGTTTTTAGAAAAGTTCCACAAAACTGTCAAGGATGTTGTTCTCTCCAGGCACAGCGGATTTGGTTACAGAGGATCAGAGACACTTTATACCTGCATCATTTTAATGAAAGCTGTGAGGTTGTCTGCCACTTTGTATGTTTTCTCAACCACCTTAAAATAATTAACATTAGTAGCTCCATAGTTCCAGTCCACTACCACAACATTCATGTCTTGCCTGGCCAACAGCCACTTTGTGAAGTTGCTCAACCACAACGGGGGAGATCCTGTGGGCCGATAGCCATGGATGATGAAGGTGGTGGGGTTGGACATGTTAAACTCGGGATGCTCTGCCAAGTTGGTGTGGGACAGGACCACACCACACCTGTCATTGTCCCTAGTGTAAAGCAGCAGCCTGATTCTGAGGCTTGTGCCGATGATGGCATGAGATAAGTCTAGATCTGTGAATTCCTCACATCTTTGGGTTGGGGATCCTAGTAAAAACAAATAAGCAAAAAAAGAAGATAAGTTATTATTTCAGGACATTGTGATATGTTCGATTTCATACATCAGCTAAGTAGTAGCTACGTAATAACTCCACATTGTTGTGGCACCATCATAGATTGTTTTTTAGCAGAGTCCGGGAAGCTGGTTAGAAATGTTGGATGCTACAGATTTGACTAGAGGTACTTTTTCAGCAGCAAAACAAGATAATCATATAATGGGGATACAAATGCATGTCACAGTTTTCAGATTTTTCATAGTAAAAGTTCTGTCATACATCTCTGCTTATTTTTCACATATACTACTTTGTATTGGGTTATAAAGAAATGTCACAGTAAAATACACAAACGTGTGTAGTTGCAATGTGAACAGATGAGAACAACCCAAGAAGTGTGAATATTTTAATTAGAAGTAGCTGTAGGCATCAATACTTCTGCCCTGGATAACAATTCATGTACTGCAACAAAATAACAGCATAAGCCTCAACACACTGACAGAGCAAAGGGCATAAAACTGAAGCCGTGGGAAAGAGCTGACAAAAGATACAGATGCTACTAGAAGTGACTGAAATATTTATATTAGTAGTTTTCTCGTTGGCCTTTGCAAATGAACTTGCCTCTCCTTACTTGCTGAGACAGAACAAAAGGCAGAACAGTTGGGAACTTTTAGTCACATCGTCAGCTATCTTGCGCAACAGTAGTACGACTCTTTTTTTATGTAATTCCCCGGAAAGTGAGCTGTACAACCACAAACCAAAGCTATTGCAATAAAAAAGGACATTTTTCTCAAGAAATCTCAGTTCCACAGCTATGGTTGGCTTAACTTGTGATACACTTAAGGTCAAAAATCAGCATGCGTGTGGTTTTGTGTTTAAATATCATCCACAGTCAAAGATATGATGCTAAGACTTGTGTTAATCATTTCTGTGTTATGTTGCATACTACCTTTGCATAGTTGAACTGTTATCAGCAGGAAAGGTGTCAGACAAGACCACAGAAACATGTTCAGCTGCAGCAAGTGAAATCTAGGAAGATAAAGACATTGATATTAAAATAATCTGATAAAAACAACTTCAGCATAACTGGGTATTTAATTTATCATAAAACCACAACTGTTGTGTAAGTGATTGCTTTATCCTCTCAGATAGATACAGAGGGAAGGCAGGAGCTGTCTTTCTTATCTAAGTACTCCTTCATGTAATTTAAGCAAGGACAGGAACATAAAATGTATTACTTATTTACAGTGGAAGTGAAGCTTAGGCAACCTAAGGACAAATAAATCAGTTTAATTAACAGTCTCCACCCACAGTGATCATCGCAGCCAATGGCTGAGAAACTGACAGCTTCAGTTTCTCCTGCCTGTATTCCCTGGCTTTTAAAACACTGGTTTTCTCACCAACAACTGACACCACATATTTAGTAACTATTCCTTGATTAATTTCTGATGGGAAGTGTTGTTTCTAAGCCTTACCTTTAGCTGTGGTGTTCTCTGGAGAGATGTGCCAAAGGTCCAGAGGTTCAGAGTGCTGCTCTGTTTTGATCTCCATATATTTGAAAAGCATTTACTCCAGGAAGTGAGAGGTGGAATAGTAGAGCAATGCTCCCGCCTGGCAACTTGTCTCAGAGATAACCACTCCCCTTTCCTAGGGTTATTATGCTCAAAGGTGAAAAAATACCTATGAAGTCAGTTTTGGTTTAAACTGGTTCTGTGAGTGGTTTTATAGGTTGTTTGCTTTTAGCTAAAATGATTCGAAGCCGCTCAAAGAAAAAAACAGTAAACAACCTAAAATACATTTATAAAACACATTTTATACAAAGCCAAAAATGAAACTGAAAATTACAGGGGCTTTCCAAAAGGCAGGGCTTCAATATACCAATATTATACTGTATTTAATTAATGTAAGAGTTTTCTCATAATTTGCTACATTACTGGCAATTACAGGTTAAACTTGCTTGAAAAACTGAATGACGCCTTTATGGTGTGCCAATCCTTTACTTGTCCTTCAGAAGGAATGTGGGGCAGCAAAAATGATTCACTCATGAATGGCACATTTGGTAATGTACTACTTCTGTACCCACCTACGTTCAAAACCTAACACGTAATGTAAAAATAACATGTAAAATGTATCATTAAAACATTATTTCCAACATGTGTTGTGGTGCTAGTATTTGTAGTTTCCCTGCTTTACAAATCCTTTAAGGATTCCTGTTTTTCTTGAAAATCTCCCTTAGGAGATCCCCTAGACTGTGATTGTTTTTAAGCACACATCCCACTTCTTTGAAATAGGTTAGTTCCGAGGCGGATCGTATACTTACACAGATATTTTAGTGATTGTGATGGAGTATTTCTGCAATGAGTTCTGGATATAAGACAAGCTCATAAGAAGGAATGGAAATATCAGTCAGACACGACAGAGGATATGGAAATCCTCTCTGATGAATTAATTTATGAGGAGGTCCCAGAGGGACGTGGTAGCAACATCAGACATGCCAAAACACCAGCTACCAGTTCAAAGACTTGTCATTATAAATTGCAAGACCATGCAAACAAAGATGTGCTCCAGCTGAATTGATATAACTCTACACCAAACATGGATTTAAGACATCTTGGAACTTTATTGCCAAGAGGGCACAGAAGCGCTTGTATTTCCTGCGGAGGATGAGAAGAGCCCACCTGCCCCCGCCCATCCTCAAGACGTTCTACAGAAGCACCATAGAGAGCATTCTGACCAGCTGCCTCTCTGTGTGGTGTGGAGGCTGCAGCGCCTCCGACTGGAAGAACGTGAGGAAAGTGGTGCGGACAGCAGAGAGGATCATCGGGGCCTCCCTTCCCTCCATTCAGGACATTTCATCCCAGCGCTGCGTGTTCCGAGGCCGAAACATCGTCAGTGACCCCTCACACCCCCACCATGGACTGTTCTCCCTGCTGCCCTCTGGAAAGAGGTTCCGCAGCATCCGGTGCAGGTCCACCTGGTTCCGAAACAGCTTTTTCCCACTTGCTATCAGACTGCTGAACTCTTAACTGGACTGCACTTAAAAACTGGTCTCCACTTTATAACTTGCACATGTACAGAGCTAAGTAACTTCCTTTTTACTGTCAGTCCTGCACTTTATATTTTATATTTATATTTATATTCATATTTTATACTGTATTTTATTTTATTCTGGAGTAATCTCACAACATTGAAAGCTCAAAACATTGTCCTGAGCCGTATGCAACGAAATTTCGTTCTGTATACACCCTGTGCATGCAAAATGACAATAAAGTCAGTCTAAGTCTCTAAGTCTAAGTCTATTATATCAACAATACACTGAAAGCCTTCATGGAGAGCTCAATGAGACCATGGATAAATGCAGATGTTCAATGAAACTGGGGGCGATTTATCAGCGCACCCCAACCAGCTGTTCAAAAGAAGATAGAACCCACTAATATCAAGACTAGAAAGTTCTATGATACAGACAAAAGGTTTCACCCAAACTCCAGAATCATAAAACAGCAGAAGGAGGAGGTCCAAAAACGAGTGAGTGCATCAGGTTGATGAACTGCTGCATGAATGTCTTAGGAAGGAGAAATCCAGAGTGTAAGAAAAAGAAGTATTAGGGACTTTAGCATGCAACTCTACATTGTGTGCAACACTGAAAGATTGACAAAGTGTTGAGTAGTGCCATAAATTGTTGAAAGAGTCCTGGGGATGAACGCTGAGTGTGAGAACTTGGCAGGTAGGCAAAGCATAATATGTGTGCAATGATCAACTAGTTAGTACAGGAATATCTGTGTTGAATATAGGGTGGAGGTCCCCCACAATCAAAGTGTAAGATGTTGCCATAATGGGTGGAGAATGACGGAGGTAAGACCCCGTGGGACTTGCAGAGCCAGAAGTCTGTAAACTGCAGCTTGTATTTGTAGACAAAGTAGGAAAAAAGGGTGGATGTAATCTCAAGGAACATTAAAAGCTTGAGAAATTCCAAGAGCTGAAACATGAATGAGGTTATAGAGGTTATTGAAAAGGCAACAGTGTAAACAGTGTTTATTGAAGGACTCAGAACTTTGATCCCTAAAAAGGGAAAATAGCTTCATTAGAAACCAGAGTCAATCTCTGAGGCCTCTGTCCAAAAAAACACAATCATTGGAACAGCTCAAAAACTCTGCAACATCCTCAAGCTCCAGGTCTGTAGAGGACCCAACCTTGTAACTAAGCCAACCTGGATAAGGTGAATGGAGAAAAATAAAAAAATCTAAAAACACCGGACAGGTTTGTTGAATAATTGCTGTTGTATTTAGTTCCACCCATCTGTGCTCTGACCAGCTAGAATATGTGTTCGACATCATTTGAAGAGTTAACCTACCATCACACTCAGTACTTTGCATGTGGACAAAGAAGTTCAGTTTCAGCCTTATCTGACCAGAGCACCTCATCATATTATGCATGAATTATTGCTACTGGTTGGTGAGACTGAACATTGTTTTATTGCTTTAAATTTCCCTGCACCTTAATTTACAACTTTACTGATGTGTCTCTTATGAAGAACATTTGCATTAAACTGAGACTATAATAAAAAGGGGACTTTGGAAGGCAAATACTGTCATATTCAATAAATTACAAAGGTTCATTTATCACAGTAACTCAATTCACCAAGTAAAACATGTTGTTATTGAATATAATATTAATTCCACTTCACAATTATGCATTTTTGCTTTGACCCTTAAATGTGGAATAGATTCCAAGACTATGACTTTTGCAAGGAATGCATTACCCAGCTATTAAAATGTCTTAAACAGCTAGTACAAAGTGACACTACACACACAGAAAAAACATTTCTGTCAAAGGAAGACAGATCTGTATTGATTGCAAACACACTCTAGATTTCCGAATGCCTTCAGCAGAGTGGCATGAACTTTGCTCACCCAGTTCTCTCGTCATCGGGGTCAGGCAGACTGATGGGATGTAAACTTAAAAAGACGCACAGGCTCAGAAATCTCCCATGTTGACTAGTCAGACCAGCAGAGAGGAGCAGCAGGCGAATTCACAGCGGAAGATCAGCAATGGCTAGAAGGAGACGAGGCCGAAGCAGCAACAACAACCAGCACAGAGAGACTCCACAGAACCGTAGAGGAGGAGGAGGCCCACGCAAGGTAGATTTAGTCAAGAAATCAGACAGACCAAACTTTTTTTATGCATGACAACTAAAAATGACCAATGTTCATATGAATAGCTTTTAGTATCAGAGACATAAATATAGACATATGTGTTGCTATTTGACTTGAATTATTACTTTGAATAAAATGCCGTTGCCATAATACATTGTTGTTGTAACTTTAAAGGAATGTAAAACTAATAGATGAAATAAACTGGTGAAGTTATCAATTAAATTTGTCACTTTTTTTGTTGTCAGAAAAGTCCTTGCATGCAAGTATTTTTGTGTTCTATAATATAACATTTGAGGATTTATCTAGCACGTGTAGTTTCAGCGCTGAAACATGTTTAAGCCAATGTTTATACTGACTCTACACCCCGGAGCAGAGGTTGAACCGGAGCAGAGGTTCAAAGTATATCTTACATCACAGTTGATAAAGGTGTAGATATATGAACTTGCTCACAACACGAAGTCCATGCCGGACAGAAACAGGGAGTAGAAATTTGTTGCTTCAGGACAGAGATTGAGGACTGTCCAGGAGATACTATAAAAGTTTATCTTGACTTTAATTTTTTAAATTTTTTTAATGTCAGCAGTAGAGGCAAATCCTAATCTGTCAATTTGCAGAACCTTTTCTGTCCCTTCACTATGTTTTTTCATAGTAACTGCTCCTTATACTCCTTCCTATTCCAGATTGGCTTGCTTGTGACTTAGAAAAATACTTGTTTGGTATGACGTGCAGCAAGATAATTACTATCTAAGACAACGAGCATTTATATCATATTTCATATTATCTCTGTGTCCTCAGGCTCTGCGAGAACCAGCACCGTTTGCAAGACAAACAGGTTATGAGACAGAGATCCCACATGAAAAGCTGACTATTGCTCAAGCACGGAAGGGAACCCCAGGTTAGATTTGTATTTTTGCTGAAAACTGATGTCTTGAAACCAAAATTCAAGCAGCACTTGACGGTGGAAGCAAGAAGTAAGAGAAAGCAACAAAATGTTCAATGCTGTAATTTTATTGATTTACAAATCTACATATGGACTTCAGTATCAGTGGATTCTATCTCTGCTGCAATTTATCACGATATATGATTGTAACAGAAAAAAAGAGTGTCTGAAAGTCTTATCTCAGTTTCTGCTCACAATGTGAAAGTTCATGCCTCCATGTTGCTTTTTTGTAGCTATAAATACAGAAAAAAAGAGAGTCTGAAAGTCTTATCTCAGTTTCTGCTCACAATGTGCCTCCATGTTGCTTTTTTGTAGCTCAACGGCCGGTGAGAGTGTATGCTGATGGCATCTTTGATCTCTTCCATTCGGGACATGCTCGGGCCCTGATGCAAGCCAAAAATGTTTTCCCAAATACTTACCTGATAGTTGGAGGTGAAGACTAGAATTTTATTTGGAGGATATAAAATATACCTCTTAAAAGTTTTTATATTTACAATCTACGCATTTACAATCTAAAACGTAAGGGTATTTTATTGGGATTTTATGTGATAGACTTACACAAAAGAGTGCATAATTGTGAAATGGAAGGAATATTGGACACCTAATTGTAACATAAAAATCTTAATTGTAGGTTTCAGCCACTCAGTTAACACTTTACCAGATTTGCAAATATGAAATTGTCACTCATTGATTCTTGCAACATTAACTTTTTGACTCCAACTCAGTTTGTTAGAATGGAAAGTAATCTGAACAGCGGTTTCCCATGGTATGTTCAGAAGTTTGGATATTGCCAAACACTCCATCGAGTTTTCTAAACATGAACATGTCTACTTCATAATTAGGCTCCTCCTTGTGTTGATCTATCACTTCAAAATCCCAGTAAAATACATCAAAGTTTGCAATAAAAAGGTGAAAGAATGTGAAAAAGTTTAAGGCTTGTGATTACCTTTTGCTGCCTATCACCATAAATCCCAATCTAAATAAATGAAGCTTAATCAAATTTTCAATGATCATTTTATTTTAACACCAGTTTATATCTTTACAGTTTTAATATAAGACACTATATGTATTTCTTTTTGTGACTAGTGTGCAGTGATGAACTCACCCACAAGTTGAAAGGCTACACTGTAATGACAGAGGACGAGCGCTACGAAGCACTCAGGCATTGTCGTTACGTTGACGAGGTGGTGCGAGACGCTCCTTGGACACTTACCCCAGAGTTCCTCAAGAAACACAAGGTCAAAGTTTGTGCTGTGGCAGGGAATACTATTATAGTATCAGACAGTTGCACAGAAATACACTAAATCATATCAAATAAAGATATGTGAGCTTAAGTAGTCCAAACACTCCCTTCTTCCACTGATAGATTGACTTTGTGGCCCATGATGACATTCCTTACACATCTGCTGGGTCAGAGGACGTTTATAAGGACATCAAAGAAGCAGGTAGAGCTTAACAGAAATCAATGAAATCAGTGCAAGTGGTTACTTTTGTCACTTAACTAAAATACAGGATTTACTAATTCATATCAGGAATGTTTGTGGCCACTCAGAGGACAGAGGGTATCTCCACCTCTGATGTGATCACTCGAATTGTCCGGGACTATGACATCTACGTCCGCCGCAACCTGCAGAGAGGATACACAGCCCGTGAACTCAATGTGGGGTTTATTAAGGTAAAAAAATAAATAAATAAATCTTTCACATTAGATCATATGGCAATACCATAAACAAATGAACACTAATTTTTCTTTCCTGGCAGGAGAATAAGTATCGGCTTCAGAATCAGGTGGATAAGATGAAAGAGACTGTGCGAACGGTGGAGGAAAAGTCAAAGCACTTTGTGAACAGGGTGGAGGAGAAGAGCCAGGACCTGATCCACAAATGGGAGGAGAAGTCACGGGAATTCATTGGCAACTTCCTGGAACTTTTTGGACCAGATAGTACATGGGTACGTTTTCTGAGTTTTAGGTCAAAAGTCACACAAAATGTCTGGTGAGAAAATACCTGGTAACAACACTGCTGCAAAAGATTTAGGCACATTTCTGACTTCTGAGCTAAATTTGGTTTCATTTGAAATTCTAAGGAAAGTATGGGGTCTTGAAATAAAGCAGCCTTGTTAGGTTGATTAAAAACATATTTTAATAGCAAGGGATTCACACTATCAAGCTCTGCTTATACACAAATATCCTCTGAAATGCAGATTAATATCTGCACAAAATACAAAAATGAATTCTGTTTTTTCCTCTTAAAGCGTGCCATCCAGGAGCGCAGTGGCCGCATGCTCCAGGCCCTGTCACCCTACTCCTCACCGCGCGGCTCGCCCAGCAGCAGTCCGACCAGAAGACGTTCAGTTTCACCTGACTCACTCCCGCCTGCTGCCTCTCCTCCTTCCTCCCCATCTTACCCCAAAAAGAGGAACCGCTCTTCTATCAAAGCGGCCTCAGGATATTAGTTATTATTCCGGGACATACTGTGTCTCAAATGTGGCATGTGTACAGATTGAGTCCCTTAATTTATTATTAGCATGCTAAATTGCAAGCGAGATATCATATTGTACATAATAAAAAAATCCAAACCAAAATGCTATTTTTTGCTTACTTGGATCTATTTGCCTTTTGTCGTTCATCTTTGATTTAAAGGAGGGATATTATGCAAAATTGACTTTTTTGAGTTTTACATCATGTTATAATGTTACTCCCTCATCATAAACATACCTGAACTTAATTCTTTCATACATAATTGAGAAATCTCTACTGTGGCAGCCATTCGGGGGTGCTTAAACACTTGCTCATACAAACCTATTTCCACAAAACTCTTTCTTGGAACTGAACTTTGACTCATAGAGCACCCCACCCTCATGCCTTCCCCACACAGTTCCACCAGACGTCTAGCTGCTGGCCTCATCATATGAACTATTTCTCAGTCCAAGGCTTCTAAGAACTGTTGAAAATAGCTTAAAGGAACATTGTTGTGATGCCATGCTGAAAGCAGAGTACCAGAAAGAATGAGCTTCTTAAAGAGATAGGCCAATTTCAATGCAGCAAGTAAAATTTCTTTGAAATTGTCTTTGATATGTTGACATATTTTTATAACAACTTGTGGCAACAGTTACTTGATTATGCTTTAATATGGCACCATGTGTCTGGAAAATACATAATATCCTCTTCCTCGAAAAGCTCTAGCAACTTCTTTCTAATAGAATTGACATTTTGACAATATGCAGTGTTAGAAATAAATGTATTCTTCGTCTTCTTTTCATTATTATTATTATACTGTTTGCTTGCAACTCAATGGGTTCAATTTAAAGGGGCAGTATTATGTAAATTGACTTTTTTGAGCCTTACATCATGTTGTTATTCCTTCATCACAATCACACCTGGAGTGCTACCTTGATTCTTTCATGAATGCTTCCCATCTTCCGCCTCACAGAGCATGTATACTGGCACATTGTGCCTGGACAAGGCATAAAACTGCTCCTTTGAACGTTTTGCTGTAAAATAGTACCACTTGCTGGTCGTAAGATAAAATGCAGCTTTTACCTTTTACCTTAGCCACACTTTTTGCCTCACATAACAAAAAATAGGTTACAAATTGGAATAAACTTCTTTCAGAAGTTCCAGATACTACAACAATGACTACGTTTTAGGTGTGGTGAAATATTAAAGCTGGCATTACAGTCCAAAGAAAGTACATATGCTAACGGCTGTGTTACCTACAGACATTTATATTAACTGATATAAAAACTTTTCTCAGATTCCAAAATGAAATTAGCATTAACAGATAATGTTTATCAGAAGTCCCCATACCCTTGTCCCGAGGGCCCACTATTATTTGTTTTAGATATTTCCTTGAAGCTGCACACATGACTTAAATGAATGACTTATTATCAAGCTCCTACAGCAATGGCAAACTATAACAGACAATGCAATCACCTGAATCAGCTGTGTTTTAGTGGGGAGACATTTAAAACTAGCCCCTGAGGACCAGGATTGGGAACGACTGGTTTCCATGATTAGGCTGTGCATTACTTGTTATTGACCAATGAAAATGATTAATAATAACAATGACACTGAAAATTTTAGCAAAGCAAATTTTTACTGCCATTTATTCCAAGTATTTAATATTGATGAAGCCTGCATGCTGGTTCATTTATGCATACAATTTTTTAATTACATTTTGCTAATTCTTTAACATGAAAAAAGCACTTTTCAACATGCCCCATAATTTATTACAATAACAAACCAAAGCTTGAACGTGTGTGTGCTATGGAAAATACTAAACATGTGTTTTTTCCCCACTCTATCTGCAAGTAATCCTATATGAGGGAGGCAGAGAAAAAGGGGGAAAGACATGCAGCAAAGGTACCCAGGCCGGGAGGACTGCATTTAGATCCTTAAGCCCTATATACGCGAGGCTCCAATACTGAACATCTTTGGTTGCTTGGTATTAAATAGGAACACGTGATATTTAATTTAAAAAAAACAATACAGAACATCTTAGTAATTAAATTATTTCACTTTAAATGGTTCAACATTTACTGTTTCAGGAAAAAAAAAGGTACTGAAACTGTAAGAAGCTTACAAAAAAAACCCAAAGAAGGAATACAGAAAATCCACGTAATATGATTTCTTGCATTATTCCTTCATTGATTTTGAGATCGAAAAGCATATGAAAAAAACAAAAACAAATGCTTTCCATCTGACGTGCGGGATCTGCGAAGGAGTGAACCATCTTGAACTTACACTCTCTTTGAGTAAGCCATCGATATGTTCTGAAGTGAGTCATCTTGCTCTTGTTGCGTCTCTGACTAGAGCATATAAAAGCTCAACTATGACGTCACCGTCAGGTACAGGGGATTAAAGATGGCCCCTTCTCACGCGCTGAGGTGCTGTAAACGGGCTCTAAATTGGGTACCTGTTCTGTTTATTAACCTGGTTGTCGCCTGGTCCTATTATGCCTATGTCGTGGAACTCTGTGTGTGTAAGTAACCGGCATGTTGCTGAGTGTTTAGCCGCCTTCGGGTCGGATATATGCGAATGTTTGACTGTTTCATGGTTTTCAACTTTGATGAACGGGTTTGAATTGAGACTTAAAATCAGACTGCGCGTCTGTCAGACCGGGTCAGAAGAAACCGCAACAAAAGGCCAGGGAGATAATAAAACGCCGATTTTACTCGGTGAAACACATGAACAGCTCGAAAATATGCATGTAACTGTAGCAGAAATGTAACTAACTTCGGAATAATGGGGAAATTTTGACCTATTGATGAGGAACTTCAAAAGTTAGTTTCAAATTACCGTGCAACATTGCACATTATTAAGTCAATCACTTCTAGTCATTGTTTCCCCTTATTTTGAAATTGCCTTTATATTTAACTGTCCCTTTTTCACTTTATAACATTTTACAAAGGACTAAGTTTTATATCTAAGATTTTTTTTGTCTCATTTAATTATTTACGTTTATTTTTCATTAAGTCTATAAATATAGTTGGATAGATATTAGTTCAGTTAAACATTTTAAAGATTTTATTTAATTGTTTTTGTGTTTTATTGCTTTTTCCCTGACTAAACTTCTGCAACACAAAGTCAGGCGATATTTGAGTTTATATCATAGCAGATAATAAAAATTACATATTTGCTTTCGTGCTTTTTAACATTTACTGATTTTTTCTCTAAATGATTCTTTAATTGATTTTAATATACAATTCAGAATGTTTTCCCCATATGATGTTATTATTATATATTTATATTTTCATTTGTGACTGTTAAAATCATTTTAATGTCCCTTCTAAGATTTGGAAAATTATCTGCTATCCCATAAATAAAACAAGTTTTGCACTGGGCCTAATACTGAAATGTGTTTTTTAATTTCCTGTTATTAATTTTCCAAGCCTTATTTCAGCACATTTTTATTTATTTATATTTTTAGAAACTCCTATACCATACAAAAAGAACAAAAAAACCCAACAATCTATAAGTTATGCATTTATCAGCGTAGATCTACCAGCTGTGGTTAGATCGGGGCATCCGTGGTCTTTAGACAAAGCGGCCTGTGATGGGTGGGCCACTGCTGCCCGTGCCAGGCTGTAGCCACATGGCGCGAGAGAGGAGGCTGTGTCTGTGTGTGAGATGAATTCATGCATTTCCAATAGCATCCATTCAAATTCTCTGACATTATATTTTGTCCTGTCTTGTATAGATACAATCCCCAAAACAAATAATGCAGAACGAAGTAAGTGCACTCACACACACCTGTTCAGTCAGTGAATTTGTTTATTAATGCCACGTGTTTTATTGGTGGCACAATGTGAACGATAACCAAGAATAAATCATTTTATTTCCCTTAACAGTCAGCTATTTGGTCATCTTTCACATTTTCCTTGCCATGTTCATATGGTCCTACTGGAAAACGATCTGGTCCAAACCAGCCAGTCCTTCAACAGCAGTAAGCAAATGTTCATTGTTTCTGATGAAAAAAAAAAAGCTTAAGCAAAATGTTTTCAGATTAGTTCAATTTAATGAATCTATTTATATCCTGCAACCACAAACTGGCACATAAGATTTCATTCTCTTTATATTTGCAAATGAAAACCTGAATGTGTGTATTTGTAATCAGCAACTTCTCTCTGGCACATCTAAATAAACTATTTTGAGGCCAATTGCCTTCAGAAGTCATCAAAACAGCAAACGACAATCCACCACCTGTGTGTAATCTAACGTCTGTATAAAACCAGCTGAGATGTTTGGAAAGGGACGGGGAAAGTGGTCAGAGTTTGTGGAAAATACAGAAATAAACTCTTCATGCACTCGATGCACACTTAAAGCTTGATTCTCTGTTAATTGCATCAAAAAGAGGTTATCTAAACAATATTGACCCCGGCTATCTGAATACAAACACACATCTCACTTTTGAGATTCCTATTTAACTATATGTAAAAAGGTTCAAGTGGTTTTAATAATTTTGCAAATCCCAACATGCTGCTCACTCTCTGACTCCTGCTTTGTTTGGATGTTAGTTTGCGTTGCCCCGAGCGGAGAAGGAAATGTACGAGAAGGAGCAGCGAGCTGAAGTGCAGCAAGAAATCCTGAAGAAAGTGGCCAGGAATTTACCCGTGTACACACGCACCGCTGGAGGAGGTGAGGCTCTCCTTTCTTCACAACTGATTGTGTTTTGGTGTTTGCTGACTATCAGTGCTGTTAATAGAGGAAGAAAGCAGTTCCCCCCCTGACATAAACTATGTGCATAATTGTTAGGTCAGACTTATTTTTTAGGATTATTTTTGAATATTTTGGTTAATTCAAAATGTCAATAAACCTCAAACATGGATGTTTCAGAAAGTAAAAGTGAGGTTTTGGCATTCTTTAGAGGAGAATATGCACCATTACTGGGCTACTATTATTTTGCAAAATTGCTATGCAACTGAATGAAAGACACACATTTTCTTATCTTACTTTATTTTTATCTGGTTCAGTGACTGTAAATGAACAACTCAGAGCTGTCCAATAAATATTTCTGACTCTTAAAATAAAAGAAATTCAGTCATCGAATTGTGAAAAGATCACTGTTCTTTTCAATAACGGTGATCAGCCTTCCATTCATGGAGTCAGGCAACTTCTTGATCTGTAAAGAAATGTTTGATTGCGCAGATATTGGAACGTGATCTGAGAACAGTCTCAAGAATGCTGCATCCCGCTGAGAGGCTTTTGGTTATTTTTTAAAGTCAGTTCAATCTCTTTTTTTCTTTTTTGGCCTAAAGGGGGAAAAAACTGCCTAGTAATTATCCACAAGTATTTGTAGGGTATAGACCTCCTTAGACCATCTTCCCTTATTACACAGATACACATCCGCCGCTATGCTTAAATCCATTAAGTAGTCAAGTTTATCCAGCCTGCAGTCAGAGAATATGCTGAAAAATAATGATAGTCAAAATAATCACTTGCCTAAGAATTGTGCACACAATATACACCTTTATTACATAATAAAACAGATGAAATGGCAAGCACCAACATTTAGTCTTCCTGTTTAGGGTATGAGTGCAGCTCATGCAGACTGTAAGTTGTTCCTCTTTTTATGAATATCATACGACCTTCCTTTGTTTACGGAAATGTCGGAGGGTTAATTGGACTCCAGTGCACCTTTTTTTCTCTGTGGACTTGCGCCTGAGTAGTTTAGTCTCATGTCATTCCTCCTGCTGAGATTTATAGCACCGTAAAAGAAAAGAAACTAAGAAAAAATCACTTAGCAATTGTTAGACTTAAATGATAAAATATTATGTAATTGAAATGTTTGTATCAGCTTACTAACATCCACTATTTCATCATGCTGATATTATCCTGCTTGTGTTTGTCTCCTAATAGCCATCAGGTACTGTGACTTCTGTCAAGTTATCAAACCCGATCGCTGTCATCACTGCTCATCATGCGAAAAGTGAGTCCTTCCTTAAAATGTACCAGGGTTGAGGTTTGTTTTTAATTAATCCGAAGAAGTGTGTTTCAAGTTAGCTCATTTTTAATGTTTTCCTTTAAATTTTGAGAAGAACTGATGTGAATATGTTGTCATTCAGGGTCCCTACCAATTTTTACATTTCCGATCTCAGTATCTTTCCAGACCTAACAAGACAGTGTAGGAACCCAGGTTATTTAAATCTAATGTTATGGCCTTCATCTTTAGTAGGACTGTGTATATCAATACTTATGTTGGAGTTTGAGATTCTCCAACATAATTAGGAAAATTACTCTTTGAAAATAATTGTAATGAACTCATTTAGAAGAAACTCCTATTTTTGTCAATTGAAAAAAAAACGACAGATTCAAATTTGTGAATCAACACATGATGCTAATTGATTGTTTATTATTTCTTTTTTGTCTCTGTAAGCAACAAAAGATTGTCGTTCTCACACACTGGTAAACTTACAAAACGTAATGTCAAATGTTCCTGTTGTAGTTTATCATAAGGCAATGATTCGGTTCCGAGTATCTGACATCAATCAATGTAAAAAAAAAGCCTCAATGTAAATGAACCTATTGGAAAAAGTTTTTTTATTTTGTTAGGTTGTAGCGATACAACAGCTTAAATATGTAGCAAAAGCTGATTGTATACTGGAAACCTTCTGTGATATTGTATTTTGCTCGTCTTTCATTTTTAAAAAAATATATCCTTATTGTAATTAATGAGTAGAAGAAATATTTAAGTTGGATTTTTTTTTCAATGCTCATATCGTTCTGTTTTTCTATATTTCCATTTGTCAAGGTGTGTGCTGAAAATGGACCATCACTGCCCCTGGTGAGGTTTTGATTCAACAGATACATTTAATTTTTTAACATTTTCATTTTCAAATATAATATTAATTGTGTGAAAATAAGCATATTTTTTAAAAAATACATTGTGAGCTGTTTTCTCCAATTTGTCACTGATTTTGTTTTTCAGGGTGAATAACTGTGTTGGGTTCTCAAATTACAAGTTCTTCATTCTGTTCTTGGCCTATGCAACGCTGTACTGTGCTGTTATTTGTGCAACTGTAGTGCAGTATTTCATCAAATTCTGGACAGTGAGTACATAAGCTTCCTCTAAAATACCCATTTAGCAATTCACTTCTGCACAACAAGTTGTTTATCAATCTGATGGGCTGTTCTTTTGTGGTTGGAGTGTGTAGTAATGTTTCTATTAAAAATATTAGGAAAATATCAGGAATTCAAAAACATTACTAGAGAAAAAAGTTGCACAAGTGAAGTTTCTCACATCGTTTTCCTTTTGTCCTCTCCTGTTTCAGAAACAGCTTCCTGACACACACGCCAAATTCCACATATTGTTCCTGTTTTTTGTGGCGGCCCTCTTCTTCATTAGCATAGTGTCACTTTATAGCTATCATATGTGGCTTGTGGGGAAGAACAGAACCACTATAGGTAAACATAAACCAGTGCTTTGATTTATCTTCTTGATCCTTCCTTAAATATTCATCGCTGATTAAATAAAAATAATATATAATTTTTTTTTTTTTCCAGAGGCTTTCAGAGGTCCTGTTTTTGCAAATGGTCCAGACAAAAATGGCTTCTCCCTTGGCTTTAAACGAAATATAGCTGACGTATTTGGAGAAGAGGCAAAGTACTGGATTTTCCCAGTTTTCTCAAGGTCAGTCTACCAGTGTTACACAATGGCGAAAAAATTATTGGTGCTATCGCATTTGGGCTTAAACGTAGTTCTTCCACGGCTGCTTAAGGTTTACAGTAACATTTTAAATTGATCAACATATTTCTTCTTATTGCAAGTAAAAGTGTTTTCGAGTCGCTCCGAGAATTTGTGGAGGCAAATAAAGATAATACTTAAGATGATCAGTCAAAAATATAAGTGGAAACGTAGGATATGTCTGTGTTGGTAACAAAGTTATTGTTAAATAAAAATGACTTTCAATCAAAATCTGCCAGATTTAAAAAATAATCTTGCCTTTAATTAAACTCTTTAACTTTTAGCATGACTTCCAGAATCTTACAAGTCACAAAAGTTTAAAAAAAATTAGATTTGGTTTATTGTTTTTATTTTTTTTATTTTAGAGAATTAAAATAAGGGCACTCTTATTTCCTGTCCACTATAAGCACATTTGTCACAGTTTGGTATCAAAAGTAGAAAATTCAGTTGTAGGTCAACATTTGTTGGCAAAAGCCAACATGAAGCCTTTCTTGATTTAAAGAAATTTTTTCAAAATGTATGCTTCATTTAGATTGTTTTAATGTTTTCTTAGAGGTACCTTTCTTATTTCTGATCAGAAATAAACATTTTGGCTGACTGAAAATACATTTTCTCTTTTTTTATATTCCTCAGTCAGGGAGACGGCCATTCCTTTGTCACCAGATTGGTACACATAGACCCTGAACAAGCAAACAGTGTCCTCCAACAGAACGGAAAAATGTTCGTATTTCTTTTTTTTCCATACATTCAAGTTGTGATCTTTTTCCTTTTGACAATTGTTCTAATCTCTGTTGTGAATTTAATCAGTCCTGTTGCTGGAGAGACCAACCTTTCTGTGGTTGCTGATGATGAGCCTCACACAGAGGGCGAAAATAAAGAGAAAACTGGTATGCAGCTCCTTTTTGTTTTTTTTTATTACATTTGTTTTTTTGTACAGGTCAGTCTTCCACTTTGCCACTTTTTTGTACCTGCTTTCATATTTGCAAAACAAATAATCTGCAATTATGTTACATTTGTTACATGTTGAACAATCAGATCTCCAATGTAGGATGGAGCTTGATGTTTATACATCATGAGAAGTTTGAATTTTAATGTGATTTTAATAGGAAAAGTACTCTAATTTTAAAATAACAAATGTATGGCCTAGTTTTTCAGCATCACTGCTGGACAAAATGTGTCTGATTTATAAATGGCCACATCTGAGAACAGGGAGGAAAACTGCTGTTTCGATAAAAAATTTTCTGATGAGTAAAAAGTGAGACTTCATACTTCTCTATCTTTCTCTTTTTATTTTAGTTTCAAGTTTTTCTAGTTTGTTTTGATCAACTTAGCTGTCCACATTATTGTAGTATGACCACACAACTCAATTTAAATAAATTAAATAACCTCAACTGTTGTGTTTTCTACAAACAGGATTAATGGATTGCAATTATTACTTTTTTTTGGAGTTTGTAACCAACATCCATTTAGGTTTTGGACAATTAAAAGCCATTAAATAAAGCCACTGTTTTTGTTTTGTAATTTAGATTAAATGCTAAATGTAAATTCTTAATGGTGAAATGATTAGTGTTCACAAGAATACATGACTTTGCCATAATCATCATGATAGAATTTATAATTGTAAAAACAATGGGTCCACGGACAGAACAAAAATGGGTCGAAAAAGCTGAACATAACTGTTTTTTAACACCTTTGTTTCAGATGGAGGTCAGATGGTTGCCGTGACAATGGACAGTGAGCCTTAAAAGGTACAGCTTGATATTTTTTAGCATTTCAAGGTGTTTTGTTCTCTTGCTTCCTTCACTTATATTCTGCCACATCCCCCTGCAGGTCACACACTCCTCTGTAATTATATCAGGGGCATTGCCTTAAACGAGGAACATCAATACCTCCAGGACCATCCGTGGCACCAAAAACAATACTGTTGTCATGACAACAACTCTCTACAGCAACTTTGTAGACTGCAACAGTCTGAAGCTTGTCAGAGATTTGGGATTTTATTTTTATTAATGGTTTCACCTAAAACAAATCTCTGAGAGCTAGCGTATGTTTTCAATATCTGCACATAGTAACCAGCATACATTTCATCAAGAGACTCATCTTCTCTCAGTATTAACTAACCGTTTCAACGCTAAGGCTTCAATCAGGTTCTTTTTGTAGAGCCACTAAAGTATGATTTGATTTACAAGTTTTGAATAAGAGACTCTAACATTATCGGTGTCTGTCACGTGTTATAAGTGTTTCACTATAAACACGGTTCAATTATCAGGGTCTGTAATAAACAGTTGCATGGTCTCAAACTTTAGTTTACAATATGTTTGGAAATATTTAAAACCCCGTTTTGTTTACACATTTCATACGTTTTCTTCTTTCTAAATGGTTAAGAAATACTCATGATGTTGGTTGAAAACGCAAGAGCCAAAGCTGGGAACATTTGAATGATTTCAGTAGCATGACTTGTAGTGCTGCAAAGTGATTGATGTGACTACAATTTTCCATTCCACTGTTTATTTTCATGTTTTTATAGTGCAACGTTTATTTATTTGATAGCAAGGGAAAATACTAATTCACAATTAAATTTGGTGATGAACTCAGAAAGGTCAGGGGCGTTTGGTTCAAGGTGTCCTTGAATTAAAAACAATATGGACAGAAAAGGAAAGAAGATTTTTATACCTTGAGCGTGTAAACAATTATATCCCACTCTGTCCTGCCGGTCCTTTTTTCATGAGTGGGTCAGATAAGTCAGTAATAATTATTCCTTTTAGTGATAATGATGCACAGCTCCTTATGAGGTTTGACTGATAATTGATTTCTAGATTGGACATCTGATGTGAATTTACTGATATTTATGTCTAACTTCACTGACTGAATATTTAAAGCACAATTTGTTTGCTTCAGCTGCTAATGTATTTAAATTTGTAAATAACTGCTTTTTTATTGCACAAACTATTGATGCGACAATATTTGGACTTGTAACAATAAATCTTATTAAAGCACATTTAAGATGTCATTCTTCATTGTGAGAGTCTGACGTCTTCAGATCTTTATCACAGCGACACATCTGAGGTTATTGACATCCCAGTCAGATGAAGTGACTTCCCTTCCTCAGGTGACTGAGTAGGGTTGGGAATATGTGTAAAAACGTTTTTTTGTGTGGGTTTCATGACATCTATGATCCAAGATTAACAAGAATTGCCTAATGGATAAACCTTTTTTTTTTTTTTATTTGGTATTCAATTGTTTTTCAATATGACTTTGCATGAGAACTATGGTAAATGATTTATTTTTAATCCATATTGAAATTCACCACCTTGGCAACCGAAGTAACATTTTACTTCATTTTGATTTTCAGTTAAGGCATTGATTTTTGAACAATTTGAGACTTAAAATAAAAATGACCTTCTTTTTTTCTTTTTTTTTTTTTAAGGAAGTTTAGTTCTTTGATCTTGCAACCAAACTCGCTTCATCTGATGGTTGATGTTCAATTATGGATGTTTGATTAGGTGGAGACCTGAAGATGGTGAAGAGTGTCAAGATTTAGCTTTCATCAAAAGTAATGTATTTTTATCATCATGCCAATTTATTTATGTACTTATATATACCCATTTAATTTTTACTGGTATTTTTCTTGTAATATATGTACACATATATATATATAACAAACTATGTTTGTGTTTTTTTTCCCTTGCTTATTTCTTTGTTGAAAAGCGCTAAAATGGCTGACTGGCCAAAAAGTTTAAGCAATTGTCTATAAATTCTACTAGTGAGACAAAAGGTGAATTATCTGTAATTTATGACAAGATTTGTTTTTAAAAATATAAAAGTTGATGTACTTTAGTTAATGTTCACTGGTCTCAAAGTTGTTTTAACCTTTACATACAATTAACATACAATTGGTATCAAGGACTAAGCCTGGATTAGGTATATCTAGTACCTAAAACTGTAAAGATATACTTTTTTACACAATTTTGTATCTTTATTTTCTGAAACCCATCATACAACTACCCAACTTCCTTGGATGTCATTGCCATTGGAAGCTGCCTTTGGTAAATATTGTTGCAGGATCGCTGCCCTACTCTAACACACAAACTTTAATTTAATCACCAGTTAAGCCAGGCTGCTAATGGTTTTGTAGACATGTTGAAACTATCTTAGTCATCGCTTTACACACCATTAAAAGAAATCTAAGAGAAAATTGTTTTTTTAATGTCAGGTCCTCGTGTCTTTTTCCAGGACTTTGACATAATTATTTATTTCTTTATTGCATCAACATTGGACTATTGTAACAGTTTTGGTATCAGCAAGTTTTCCATTGGTTGTGATTTGTCCAAAGTGGTACGTTCCACTTTCTCACAGGTTCGCACAAAACGTGATTGTTCTTTAATCGGGACCTTAGCTTTAAGTAAAATTTTATAGATGGCTTATTTGAAATATATAAGCATTCACAATTCTCACAGGCACGATGTGTGTTAAACTGACCTTTTCTTCTCCAGAAAAAAAATACATGGAGAGTTATTAACAGGACAAACTTAACAACCAGATAAGGTGAATGGCCCCAGTGTCACTCAATACTGTTCTTTTTACAACAGCTGCAAATAGGAAGTAGAGTAACAGTTTACACATTGTCCAAGATTTTACAATAATCAGCTCTCATTATTGCTACACTTACAAGTGTAATAGGAAAAGTGTAAAAGGCTAAAATGTTTTTTTATTTGTTTGTTTTTTTTCTCTAAACACTTTTGCAATCCCATCACTACGGTGGCCGACAGGTGCAAATGCGCAGCAAAAGAGAAAACATGCAAACAAAAAAGAAGACACCCCCGAATGAAATGCAGCAAACAAAAACAGAGACGCAAACACCCCCGAATGAAATGCAGCAAATAAAAAGAGAGACGCAAACACCCCCGAAAGAAATGCAGCAAACAAAAAGTGTTGAAAACGGAAGTGCTCCAGACCACTAGGGGGAGTCAAAGAAAATAGTATTCATTTCTATGGGACCAGATGCAAGATTCTTCTTCTTCTTCTTCTTCTTGGTATTTATTGGCGGTTGGCAACAAACTTACAGTAGCATTACCGCCACTTACCAGTATGGAGTGTGGTTCGAGATGGTCTATAAACTTTCACTTTCTACCTTTTCCCTCCATTAACTCCTGATTAAACATACCCCCACACATACACACCTGCTTATATTATCCAACTTGCTTATAACTTTATATACCCCTCTTTGATATTCTTTACACATTCACACCCAACTTGCTCTACTCATATCCTATGAAATAGCTTTGTTTTTTTAAGATACCGAATAATTATTTGAATATGTCTACTCCCGAAATCTCTCCTCAAAAATTCTATTAAATTAAACCTTTCTTTAATACCTACACACTCTCTCAGCATGCATCTTCTCTCTTCTTCATACTTACAACACTCTAAAATAACATGCTCTATTGTTTCAGACTTCTCACAATAATCACACTTTCCAGATGCAAGATTCAGAGAGATACCTTTACTTTCTTTCAAATTTCTTTCTCTGAATCTTGCATCTGGTCCCATAGAAATGAATACTATTTTCTTTGACTCCCCCTAGTGGTCTGGAGCACTTCCGTTTTCAACACTTTTTGTTTGCTGCATTTCTTTCGGGGGTGTTTGCGTCTCTCTTTTTATTTGCTGCATTTCATTCGGGGGTGTCTTCTTTTTTGTTTGCATGTTTTCTCTTTTGCTGCGCATTTGCACCTGTCGGCCACCGTACATCACTCATATTTAATGGAACAGTTAAGAATGCTGCTTAATTTAAACTTCATTTGTATTGAAAACTGTGGACACAATTTGACTCCAAATTATTGTGGTGTAATTAACGTGAGTTGTAAATTGCTGGAGAAAATTGCTTTTATGTCTTTATACTCTTTTTATATTTTCAGCTGAGGAATCAACACGCCCTCTCAAAGTCCAGTCCTCCTTTTTAATGCTCCGTCTCTCCCTATTCATTAAAACCCTGTCCTTGATGTTTCCCTAATTACTATGACTCAGGACTGTGAATGAATAAGCAACAGTAACTGGTGTTTTTACGTCCTTCATTTCTTCGCACATGCCTGGAGTGTAAAAGGCAAGGTTGTTTCTGTAACCAGAATCTACTTGCAATGTGAAAGGAGCAGCGGATTGCCTCTTACGTTTTTATTTTATTTTTTTATTTTTATTTTTACCACTGGTTCTATTCCAAGCTGCAGTCATTTAATAGAAGTTTCTAGGAAGAGCACATGGCCACCATGGATGAAGCCGTGGAAACCACCGTTGATCCGGCGTGTCTACAGGAACCTCCACTGGCTCTGGACATGCTCATGCGTAAGTGATCCACATTACAACATCCTGCTTGCTGATTATGTTTTCTTATCAATCAGTTTGAGCTAATGACATGAGCTCTTTACTGAACGTTGGCCTTTATTAGTCTCTGACTCTGAAAGTACTGACTTATCTTACCCATTTACTGTCTACTGATAAATAATCCAATCTCCTTCCGCCTCTCTTGTTTCTCTATTTTTCCATACCAGAGTTAGATGTGTTTGGGATTTGCCTCTATTCCATGCTCTCCTTCATGTCCTTTGTTACCCTGCTGCTGTACCTGGAGCAGTGTGTGTACATTTACAAAAAGGTGTCCTATCCCAAGAAGACAACCATTATCTGGATAAGTGGTGCTGCACCAGTAAGCATTAAGGACACACATACAATAACTGAATACCGGATACTTTTTGACTTGAAGCATGAAAAACAGAACACAAAAGCAACACATTAAAGTAATGCGGATCATGTGTGACATATTTGTGTGTGTTTCCATATTTTTTGTGTCTCAGGTCATCGCCACCATGGCCTGCTGTGGGATGTGGGTTCCCCGCGCCGTGATGATCACAGACATGACATCAAACTGGTGGGTTTTCTTTCCATTCCTTTGACCCAGCAAGGTCATGAAGGCCCCATATGAGACTGTTCAGGCCAAGTGGGCCTTTGTTCAAACTTGGACTCTTGTATAAGGCACTCTTGGGTTGGTTAAACACAACTCATATCAAGAAAGGCAGGTAGTCTCTGATGGGCCTCAAATGGATTTAAATAAAGCTTTATGTTTACATTTCTCAACACATAGGACCCGTAAGAATCTCACTTTTTAGCACTATCCATCCATTTTCTAATACTCTTGTCCCTAGTGGGGTCGGGAGGGGTGCTGGTGTCTATCTCTAGCTAACGTTCCGGGCGAGAGGCGGGGTTCACCCTACACAGGTCACCAGTCTGTTGCAGGGCAACACCGAGACAGACATGACAGACAACCATGCACACACACACTCACACCTAGGGAGAAAAAGACCAATTAACCTGACAGTCATGTTTTTGGACTGTGGGAGGAAGCCAAAGTACTCCTTCTATGTAAGCTTTACTTTAATCCTTTACACAACAATCGAAGGAGAGCAGTTTCAGCAACATATACAATCTGCATTCCTGTAGCATACCAAGGTTGTCCTCTGTGTTTGTTGCTAGAAGACTGCCTGGGGTGAATGGCCGCAGAGTAATAAATATAAAAGTCACAAAACCTCACCTGGAGTTCATAGTCTAATTTTAACTGCTTGATGAATCATTACACTCAAAGGTCAAAGCTCAATCTGCATGGAGAACAGAAAGTTTCTCTTGCTTCTTCTATAAAAACCAGGTGATTCAGTTTGAGTCAAAGCCAGTGGATATAATTAACAGAGCACAATAATGTTTTTTTTTCAACAACTGAAAACAGATGTTTAACAGATTTTGTCTCTGAAGATTTCAACCACTTTTTATCGCACAAGTCTTTAAATTTAAATAAGGCAGAGGACTTGTTGACAGACACTGCTGTGTTGTGGAAGATGATTATTTTTCAAGAGATTTATTGTGGTTTGATGGTTTATGAGTATGTTAATTTTTGCATGACCAGAAGAGATGCAATCATTTTTCTAAATGCAACTTTGAACTTTGGCTGTATCCATAGGGCTGTATTCCCATCCTTGATGTGCTTGCATTAAGCACTCAAAAAATTATTTAACAACAAAGATGAAGTTCTTCACAAAAGGTGCAGATGAATTCACATGTACTAAAAGAGGCAAAAATAGTCACGATTTTGTACATTTTATCTCTGTTCAGAAAAAGACATATTTGATTAATTAGTTAGTTAAATGTTTATTTAAAAAAAAAAAGCTTAAGGGAAGTTTCATTTATACATGTTTTCACTTTGACCTCATGTGCTGGTTGGATGCAGAAAACAAGTCAATTCTGACTTTAGTTAAGCATTAGTTGCTAAATGGACTCTTTTTGTAGCTATTTTGCAGTTGTGGTGTACAAGGTTCTGGTTCTGCTGGTTGAGGAGCTTGGAGGCACCAGTGATTTTCTACAACGATTTTCTGGGAAACCCTTCAGGATCAACACAGGACCCTGCTGTTGCTGCTGCGCCTGCTTTCCTCATGTACCAATGTCACGGTACTCTTACTTTTTTCCCCTTTACTCCTTCTTATTGTTACTTATTTTATGTCCAACCTTTGTTAATTTAAGTATTTTTTTCTACTTATTTGTTTCTTTCAGAGTAACTGTTCTTTCTGCGTTGGGCAATATGTTGTTACTGTAAACAATAATCTTGGTTTTTCTTTGTTTAGGGGGATGTTATTCCTGCTGAAGCTGGGAGCTATACAGTATGCAATCCTAAAAACAGTTCTCTCTATCCTTTCTGTTATTCTCTGGACAAACGGCACCTTTAACCTAGCTGATGTAAGAGTTTGAATTGATTCTCTTCACAAAAAAAGAAAGAGAGAAAAAAGAAGTGAACACTTAAGGATGTTCTTTCATTTTTTTAGCTAGAGATCACTGGAGCAACCATTTGGATCAACCCATTCATTGGTGTTCTCACCGTCATCTCCCTTTGGCCTGTCGGTATCATCTTCATGAACACCAACATCCTAATGCGCAGTCTGAAAATTATTCCCAAGTATGCCATGTACCAAGTGAGTCACTTATTCAGATTTATGGAATGCATGTTTTGTAATAAAGTAGCAAGCAAGGTGGGGTTTAATGTTTTTAAAATGTTTAGTTTTCTTGTTTTTGCTAGAGAATGAAATGTTTCCAATGCTGACATGCTTCTGTAAGATAATTCAAAGAAAAAAGTGAAGTTAATATTGAGTGTATGCTTTATAAATGTATTTCCTACCTCTACAGCTACAAGCTTTTGGGGATTTGCAAAATATTTAGTACTTAAAGCTTTACTCTGTCTTTAACTCCACCCATCTTCCAACTCAGACTAGCTCCCATGTAGTTGTAAGGAAACCATGTCCACAGCATTACACTGCCACTGCAACTTAGGGAGGCAATGTTAGTAGCATATTTAAAAAAAAAGATTTTATTGGCTCTAGTGGCCTTTATTTGATAGTTAATTGACAGGAAAGCAGTCGAGAACAAAGGCCTCCATATGTGGGTTGTGCTTAACCCCTGCGCCACCACAGCACACCCTGTTAGTAGCATATGTAGACCACAATATACATTTTTGCCATTCTTCCTCATTGATTGCTACATTGTAATTTAGCCACAAGTGGAAGATAGGTGTACAAATAGTTTTGCCTGACACTGTATCAATTTCAAGAGCTTCAACACTGTAAACATTGTGACTCCCTGGGCATGGATATCTGATGAATTATTTATGCCCTTTTCAGCTCATACTTATCCTGAGTCAGCTCCAGACATCCATCATCAACATCCTGGCCTTAAACGGATCCATCGCCTGCGCCCCTCCCCTCTCCTCTCAGGCTCGTGGATCCAGTAAGAGACAAAATCTAAATGTTTTTCAGCGACTTCAGCTGAAATATTACGACTTGTGTCACATCTTTTTCTCTTTGTGTGACTTTTCTGTGTGGTCTCTGCAGTGTTGAGTCAGCAGATAATGATTATGGAGATGTTCATCATCAGCCTCGTCACCCGGTCTTTGTACCGCAGAATTTATGACCCACTTCCCTCTGAGGAGCACGACAATGAGCAGAACAACAAGGCGGCCCTGAAGGCTGCTCTGGAGGAGCATGACGTTTAAGAGGAAGACGGAATGTCAGCACCTGTCTCTGACATGTATATAGGAAGCATATAAGTTAGAAAATTTGATATTTACATGTTTTGCCTTATGATGTTTAAGGATAGGGTGCTTATTATTTATCAAGGTACGGTTTTGAGTAATTTTAAAAACAATTTACAGGGCACTTTTCAAAGTGAATTGTTTCTAGTTTATTATTTTTTGTATTTAGGTGATGGAATTTTCTTTCTTAATAATTACAACATATGGACCCAAGACAAAGTCCTGACGACTGACTGTGCTAAATGGGGAATGTTTTCTTCTGAGTATATTTGAGCCCCCCTACAACCAAACACAAACCCATTACTCCAATGGCCACTTCTCTGAAAAAAAACAAAAAACCTTTCAGTCAGTAATTTATCAGACCAACTAAAAATTTTGTTTTGTATTTAGTCTTTAACTTTACAAATAGAATTTTTTAGATGCCTCAGTTGGATTTGAGTATATTTCAGATTTTCAGCTAGACATGATTACATTTGGGTTATATTATTGAAAAAAACACACTTTGACATTTAGTTACTGACCAACCTCAGCCTCTTTTTCTACATATATCCTCACAAAGTTCTTACACAAAAGAAAACTTGTTTCATGTGCAGCTCAGTTTATGACTTCCTGGCAAATGTTGCCTCCCCCAAGACATGCTGCCCTGGGCAAAAAGCCAACTCACTCGTGTCAAAAACAGCCTTTAAGGTTCAGGGAAAAAAGTATTTTTGGACAGTCACATTGATCTACTGGATTATTTTTGCCTTATTCATTCTTATGTAAATTTCTCTCAGATAATTATTAAGTGATATTGAGCAAATCCTCAGGAAGCAGAGTCTTTTTTTTTCAAGTTCATAAGCGGACACCCTTTGGGTTTACATTTGAATAAAGAGGACTTATCTAAAACATATTTATATTCAGTAATGTGCCTGAATGTCTGCGTCAGTAAGAAATTGTGACTATGAGGTGTGATCTAAAATCTTGATTAATTTTGTATTAAAGTGGGAAAAGTACTGAAAAACTTTTTTTTTATTGTATTTGTTCATTAAAGTTTAAAGTTTCTCACATCTGTTTCCCTCAGTGCTTTGCATCATTTGAAGGCGGCGCACCACAGCTCCCATCTTTCCTGCAATTTGCAGGTGCATCATAAAACAATAGTTTCATTAAAAGGTTGATTTAGTTCCAAAAACGTAAAACTCTTATAGAATCAAATCAGACTGATATATTCCAATATTTGTCTGTTATTTTGCCTCTGGTTTTAAGGCAACAGATTTAGGCAAGGTCTTGGATACATCTTGGGTGGTGTCTCGTCAAATCCTGTTTTAACACAATCCACAGCTTGAGTGGACACATTCTTACATGGTCTCCTCTCAAGGCTACAATAATCATTATTGCTTCTACAACTATTTCTAACATGCTTTTTCCTTTCTCCTAACAACTTTGATGTACTCTGAAACCTGCCAGCTTCTTTATCAGCCTTTTGTGGCTTTTGTTCCATAAAGACAGAGTCAGGGACTGTTTACTGGACAAGACTCAACACAAATGTTTTCCCTATTGAAGGCCATGACTTTTGGGTATTATGACAAGACTATTTTTTTAATTGGATTTATGCAATCTAATTTTCTGAGCAAATAAATGTTGGATTTTTATTAACAGCAAGCCATAATAATTGGAGGAAAATGCTTGAAATGTATCACTGTGATGAATGTATGAAATTCGAGTTTCACTTTTTGAAATAAATTACCATTTGAGTTCAGTTGACAAATATACATATGTACGTCCTGTTCTCAAGCCTAGACAGTATCATGCAAAAAAACGGTAGACAGATTTGTTCAAGGATGGCTGACCCACTTACACGGGCTCATAAAGGCGCGGCAGAACATGTGGATGAGACAGCAGCTTTATTTTGGGACCCTTTACTTGCAAATCTGTGCCACATGATGTTCCCAATACAACCACAAGAGGTCGCATGAGTTTAACCTCAAAACCTTTTGTTAAAATCTAGTTTATTTCTTTTCCTCCAGTAAATATTCATTTTGGAAGGAAAATCAATCTTTTATTTTATTCTGTTTTAATCATTTTAAATTTATATACAAATCTGGATTTAGTTCAGAGTTATGCCTTTATTTAAGCAACATGGACAGTTAAATAATTTTAAATTTATATACAAATCTGGATTTAGTTCAGAGTTATGCCTTTATTTAGGCAACATGGACAGTTAAATAATTTTAAATTTATATACAAATCTGGATTTAGTTCAGAGTTATGCCTTTATTTAGGCAACATGGACAGTCAATGGACTTACAAGAAACTTACTGTAGGTCAAATGCAAACTATTTCCCCATTTTAAATAATTGTGAACACAGGTTTTTGGTAGATTAAATATTTTTGCATTTAACAAATGTACATTTGATTTAATTTTTCTTTTTTCAGAGTATGATTATGTATGGTGCAGGTGAAAAAAGCGAATATGTGTAAGACTTCCACTATTTGCAGTTTTTTCATTGACACTTAGGTAATTTGCAATAATTTGCCTGAGAATTTTTTTTTTTTAAATATAGCCAGGTTGTTCAGAAGTCCTATTCTGAATCTATTAATGGAGCATTTGTCTTTGCTGTTTATGTAAACACAGTCATCAGACAGAGAAAAAGAGAAGGCTGTGTTCAGACTGAGCTGATGACAGCCCCTGGCTCCGCATTGGTGACGAAAGCTGCTGAGCTCCTCAGTTGCCATGGCAGCCAGGGAGAGCAGCCAGACAAAAAAAAAAAGAGCAAAGCAAAGGGGAGGTGCTTTGGAGGGAGAAATAGAGGAGAAAGGGTTGGATGGGAACCACAGAGGGAGGGAGGGATACAGGAGGCTGATAAAGAAACGCAGTGAGAGCAGCAGATAGTGCACGACTACAAACGGAGATAAAGCGCTGGATATAAATGCTCAGTCTACAAGCTCTGGAATAATAACTGCGCCAAGCGACAAAAGGATACAGAAATAGGTGGGGGAAGATTTACAGAGAAGATGGATGTACAGACTGAAAACACGGACCCGCCGCCTAATGAATCGCAGCCATCTGGAAAAATCAGAAAAGGATTCAAACTGTTTGGAAAACGTAAACCAGGTAGCATTTTTTCCATCAGAAACAAAGGAGACGGAAACAACAAGTCACCTGTTATCAGGAGTAAAACCTCAGAGGGACTATATGAGACTCCCGCTCAAGATTCAGAGCAGGAGCAAGATAAGGAAAATGGAAAAGACGTGAAACAAGAAGATGGGGAGCAACCAGAGGAGGAGGCACTCGGTGAAGATGGCGTTCTGGCTACTGCCCCTGCTCGCACCTCCATCTCTTCAGCCAGCTCGGCCAAGTCCCTTGGTTTCCTCTCGCTGCTGAGGGGTGGGAAAAGAGGAGTGGGAGACCGAAGAGTGCACACAGTGTCGCAGCCTGTGGCTCGGCAACGTCGTGGTCTGAAGGGCCTCTTCAGCAATGTTAAGCTCCGATCAAAGGATAAGGAGGACAAAGAGGAAGCCCCTCCGAGCCCACTTCTCCAGTCATCTCGCACTAACAGCGTGGAAATCATAAAAGAGGACATGACACTCACACCTAAATGCCAGCCTCGTGCTCTGGACAGCCCTGAAACCGAGAGCACAGGACCTGTCCAGAGCTCAGCAGCTCCAAACAGTTCAGCCATGACCCCGTCAAAGACCTCAGCTACCCAGGTGACATCTGCCGAGAACGTGAGTACGACATACGAGCACGTGTCCCCGTTGCTTACCCCTGAACCCCCTCTGGTACCAGGTGAAAGCAGCCTGAGCTCACTGCTGGCAGATATCTCCTCTCTCCTGACCTTTGACTCAATCTCAGGGGGTGGAGACATCATGGCTGATGTGGAAGCAGAGTGGGGTAAAGTTAGCAGTGCCATCAGTGCTGACATCCCTCCATCATCTACATCTTCTTTCTTCAAATCTACCCTCTCCTCCTCTCCTACAACCTCCTCAACAGTCAGCAGTGTGGCTACTGTAAAAGCCTCCTCCGTAGCCGTCTCTTCTTCGTCTTTGAGTACTCACTCGGTTGAATTGAGTTCTGACTGTACTCCTGCCAGCACGCAAGGTAAACAATCTCCCGCTCCCACTTCAACAAAATCCTCAACTTTTCCCTCAACATCCGTGACATCTTCCGCTCCTGAGACGATTCAGTCCACAATGAGCGCCATCTCAACCACAACCACACCTCCTCCATATGCATCAGCCCCTGTGGGCAAAGCTTCTTCATTCAGTCCAAGTTTGACCAGTACAGCTGATAAACAGGCTCCAGAGATTATGCGGGATCCTCAAAATTATGCGTCTGTAAGTAAACCTGATCGTGTGTCTGTATCACCTAAACCTGTCCCAGTAAATCACAGTCCTCCCATCTCCGTCACCCAACCTCCCTCCAGTAGTAGTTTTAACAAGGACAAGTCCACTTTTTTCAAACCCTCTCAAAGTTCAGTGTTGGGAACATCCATTGTCTCCCTCACATCATCGGCAACCTCTACGATTGCAACTACATCCTCATCTTCTGCACCAATCCTTTCCTCAAAGATTACATCCGCCTCTACATTAACCACAACTTCTGGCTCGACATCCAAGTCCACCCTGACCCCTAACCATCTCGACCTTAATAAAACAGTTTCTGATCCTGGCCCTTATTCAACCTTCACTGCTACAATTAAAACCCAACCCAGCTCTGCGTCTGTCCCAGCTCCATCTTCAGCTTCATTAGGCAAAATTCCTCCCACAACCAAAGCCTCCATAACATCAGTTTCTTTAGATAAGATTCTCCCAGCTCAGCCTGCAACAGCAGCTGCCCCCACTCATGTTGCTTCATTATCATCACTGACTCCATCTGCTGTGGATCGGATGAAAGTTTCTCCTGCTGTTACATCAATTCCTGTGTCAAAAGAACTTTCTGCTCCAACTCACGTTGAAACTTCTCAACCTAAAGTTTGCTCTGCCCCTCCTAAAGTCCCAGTTTCTGTATCTAAGGATCCATCTGGTCTAGCTAAACCGCAGGACTCTTTATTTAAAGTTCCTGCTGAGATCCCAGTTTCTGTATCTAAAGATCTGTCTGCCAATGTCAATATGCAGGAGTCTTTGTCTAAAGTTGCTACTTCCTCTGATGAAATCCCAGTTTTTGTATCTAAAACTCCTCCTCCACCTGCCACCTCCAAATTTTCTGGATCTCAAACCCCTGTGGCATCATCTGTACATGCCCCCCACCCTCAATCTTTCCCTGTTTCTCCACCGAAAGCCACACCCGCCCCTGTTTCCCAGCCTAAAACTCCTGAGCTCAAACTTGCTTCTTGTCCTCCCCCCCTTGTGTTGTGTCAGATAGATACACCATCCTCTGATAAGGTCAGGGGTTCTGTGCAGGCATCGACAGATAGTCTGGATGGAGCAGGGGGACAGAGGAGCCAAGGTGTGCCGTCAAAAACAAAAGATCAACACCACGAGCTTCCCCCCAAAGAGAAGAAGACACCACAGTCAAAAGCAATGGGTCTAAGTAAAATACCTGTGGTTGGTGGAGGAAAAGTCAGCAGGCAGCCTGTTCGGGAAAACCAGCATGACGAACCAAGCAAGGACCTCACTTCGCCTGTGCTAGAAGAGAAACCCTATTTCAACTCACATAATACAGGAGGAAAAGATAAAATCAGCTCACCGGAGGCAATTGGGCTAATCTCAAAACAGCTCCAGGAGGAGCATCAGCAGCCCCAACAAGCAAAAGTTCCTACAAGTTCAGCGCGTGACTCAAAAATCCCTCTGAAGCATGGCAGCGGGACTCACGCTGCATCACAGGTCTCTCAGGCGAAAGAGCCCCCTCGTACAAAGATCCCTGTGTCCAAGGTGCCCGTCCGCAGGGCTGGTAATAAACCTGCCACTACAGGAAGCAGCACACAGATAAGAAAGTAAAAATAAATAAAGACACCGGACGGAAACGATTAATAATGTAAATCATCATTTTTAATCCGCATTTCAATACTGTAACTCTTTCTTTACTTTAACACACCAAGAAGAATCAAAGAAATGAGTGAGACAGCATTCAAGCACAAATGAACATCTCTATGGGGAGCTGGAGTAACAATCTGGGTCTTTGGTGCTGAGCTGGTCGGACACTCTGAATGGTCACATCTGAACTCCTGGCTGAGGAACAGCCAGAGGAAAGGACGTCTGGGGGTCACAGACACACAAACAGGGCGAGTGCCTTCTCAAGGGTGCTTTTCCTACAGACTCAGATTTTCTTCAGTCTTTTCTACACTACTTTTAACTTTTGTTACTCCCACTTTTTGTAGGAACCTTCTGTACTTTTATTCTTTTTGACTCTCCTTCCAGCTACCAGCCCCTTCTACTTTTTCTTTTTTTTTTTTTTTTACTTTACGTCAAATCAGCATAAAATGATTGCAACAACGAAACTCACATTCCACATCTCTTTACAGATTGATGTAGCAAAAAATGTGCCATTATTTTTGCACAAGACATTGGACTGTACAGCCTGCCTGCTCATATGTAACATTATAAGATCTTACTGTGAACTGCTGTTGTGGTCGTGAGCGGAAATCGCTCTTTCCAGAGAAATGGACATTAGGAGGCTATTATGAATGGCGACGTGGACGTTTGAGGCAGAGGGAGTGGTGAGATGAGATCTCCAGCTCATACATTGGCACATGTCTGCTTTAAACTCAGTTATTCTCAGATGAGAACAATATCTCTGTGTAGAGAAGCATCTGTGTTGTTCTGTTTCTTATTTAATCAATAAAACAATATGAGTGATCCATTGTATCCTGTCCTTTGCGCAGCCTTAGAGCAGAACAGGAATTAGCCTATTTTCCTGCCTCTCTGTTACTCACCCGGATTACCCCCACAGGAGCGTCGCTCCAACATCGTTCGCACTCCAAGCTCACTGACCTGAATAGCGAGTCTGTGAATGTCAGCGCGGATCAGCCAATCAGCTGCAAGGGAAAAGCACTTAACATGCATACCATATTATCAGCAAAAGGGTTTGGGAATGTGTGTCAATGCTATTCTTGGAAGAAAATGGATTTGCTGAATAACTCTTCTGCTTTAGATAAGATTTAAATTTCATTACAGCTAGGAAGGAGAATGTAATTATTCAGAAATTTCCAAAAAGGCAAGAGTATGTGGTCTGACCATCCCCAAAGCTGCCCCCACTATAAAGGAATAGATCAGGATTTAAAAAGGAGGTTCTGTTAAAAGCCTATAAACATTAGATAACTCTCTTAGTGTCATTTTGTATGATGGGGCATTTAGTTTGCCACTGATGCCTGATCTTGGAGTAAAGCTAAACTCAGAAAGAGCATGTAAATGTAGCAAGACAGAAAACAAGAGGGATTAACCACTTGTTTGCTCACTAAATATTATTTATCTCCAGTTTTACATTCAATCACTAAAGGAGCATGTTCACAAATACAGTGCATTTAATGTAACACGGACTGTTAGAAGCAGAGATAAATGTACTATATTTCATACACATGCAGTAGTCAGCAATCTCAAAAAAGATATGCAAATTCTACTTTGTACATTTCTAAACCATCCTTGTGCGTGCATGAGATAGTTTACATAAACGCTGATGGTTATTTACAATGTAAATAGTGCTGGAGAGGAGAGAGATGGGAAGTAAGCTTCCAACATGTTTTTTTTTTTTTTTTAATCATCATGTAAAACATTCTGGTTAAGGTAACTGTCTAATGAAACAAACTAGTATAAGAATATTGAAACATTATAAAAGTTTGACTGAATATATGTTTTAATTGTTTGTCAACCGCTTTACTATTACAACAAACAACTTCTTGGAAATCCTTTAGTTGTTTCATTCTCACGACATGATTCACAGAGGAAAGTCACAGGTGGCGTAACGTCTCCTTCCACGGTTTTCTGTGAAAATATTCACTCACTTCCTTATGAATAACAATCTAACATTGAAACATTAAGCTTAAATGATAATAAAATGATGTCAGCAGAAACCACTGTAAGGTTTAAGAAATCAGAGTTGCATTTACACCATAGAAATGTGCCTCGGTCTTGTTTCCTCCTATTTCCACTGTTAGTTTCAGCCTCAACCCATCTAATCTGGATTTGTAAAAAGTGAAACTAGTTATGAAACTAGTTATCTCCTTCAGGTAAAATATGAACCTTTTGACATAATCTCACCCCCTGAACTATCCTTTAAAATCCGGGACCTGAACCTAGTCATGGGGCAATATTAGAAAACTTTTGATGTTAAAAAAAAAAAAAAAGGTTAAATGTTTCCTATATTTACAAAAAGACCTCTGTTTGCTTCATAAAGCCAAAGGCTGCGAGCTGAGAATAGAAGAACATCGGTCTGAGAAGAACACGAGGAGTTCTCCACATCAGGCACTGATACAGCCTGTATCTCCCTGAGACAAACAACAGCTCTACCTGCAGGTTCTGCCGCAACACGCTCTGCAGCTTCTAGGTAACACCTGTGTTTCAGGATTACAGGGTTTTTAAAAAACAAACCGATTGCTGATGTGCGGTGATTCATGTGTTTGGCACAGGAATTCGGACTGGTAATAAGGACTTACTGTATGGAACATTGTTGTGAATTACGTATATCATGACTTTTATCTAAAAAGACTGTTGGTGTGAGTATGACTCCTGCAGGAAAACAGACATTCAGTGAATGCTGCCTTTTGTCAGGATTAGTTCACATGATTCTGCCATAATGTGGCCTTCATGCCTGTAGGTTATAATGTGACATCCTTCCATGCAGCATAAGCACAGATCCTGAAAACTTTTATGCTTCACTCACTATATTTCCAGGAGTGAGTTTGAATACCACATTCCTGCTATCTTTAAAGGCCAACCCCTTTGCCCTAAATATGCTACACAAATTAAAGCACTGAAAAATGCTCTGGGGGCATACAGGTTTTCTATGGTCTGGATGAGTTTGTGTCTGTTTCTGCCTCTGGAGGGACTTAATTTAGCATGCTTCAGTCTGTGTTTCCATGCCAACCCCACTAGGTCAACCAATTGAAAGGCCACAAATTATGGAGGGAGGAGTTCAAAACATGAGTACCTTAATGAGCACACGCACTTTGTCTACTTACAGTGATGACATGAAAAGAATAGTTATATTAACTTTTTAATTGTCTTTTAACTTTGTTTTAACATTTAGTATTTTACAGAATACCTTAATTTAAAAGATATTGGTTTATTGCTGCAGAACAAACATAATATCTATATCAATTTGTTTTTATTTTTTTACTAATATATTATTATCACTATGTATATTACTTAAGTCATTTCTTAAGTAATTTATTTTATATTTTGTAAATGTTATATATTTATTTTCAATATAGTTTGAGCTGTGTATTATAGTAAAATGAATGATAGTGAGATAAAGTCTCTAAAGAAGAACTCAATACATGTAATAATGCACAACAGAACTATTGATTCTTGTTTTTCCACATTGCTATAGTATAAATATTTACAAAAATAGGTGACTAAATTGATACATACTTCAGTTTAGTGAAAAAAAAATTACTCTGGCTATTTGCTAAAATGTATTGTTGCCAAAAGCATAATAAAGACATCAAATCTTTGTGGTCAGAAGTATTTATTCATGACACAAGTTGAGTATAAAAACCTGAATTATTGGATTAGCTACAATTGCAATGTGTTTATATACACAACACAAAAAAGAAATAATAATAAAATGAATGCTGTAGTTTGTTCTTATCAAGGCTTGGATAAGAATGAGATGTTAAAGTGACAGATAATGAAGGGAACAACACATCTGTAACACTATCAGCTCTCTGATCTGCCCTCTGCAGGAGTTAATTAACACTTAATCAGCACAGGATAAACAGCGAACCCTGCAGGTTGTTAACCATCAGCTGGTCAAACACTTCTCACTATGGCAATCCGTTTATGAATACACAAAAATGCAAAAATACCCCCACCCCCCAAAAAAATACACAAAAGCTATTCTTAAGCATGGTGTACATGTGCTCATAACTGCTTATATAGCATAAAGAAATACTGATGATAAAGTATATGTTCTTTAATATAAATGACTCTGGGCTTTCAAGGCAGAGCATTACGTCATTCTAGTGCAATCACTCTGCGCTGAGGACCTCTGCTGGTGAAACAGTGAAATGCATTAGTGTTAATAACACATGGGTGACGCAGGAACATCCAGCATCACTTGCTGCACAACATGGCCTCGTCATGCGAGGCCTGCAGCCTCCACTGCAGACAGGGGGAGCTAGCTGAACAGCATAAACCAAAGCGCTACTGTGACTGTAGCAGTTTCATGGCTTCATGTTTAGTCAGCATTTGTAAATAATTCGTAATCATCTTTTTTTTTTCATTATTCCAATTTCTGCGAAGGAAAAAAACAATGCTCCTTTGGTAATGAAAGAGGTGCAAAAGAAAAAAAAAAACAGTGGACATTCAATCCTGTCATAAGGTAAGCAGACAAGGTCAGCTTATGTTGGTCGTCTGAAAGCAGCAGTTGAAACAAGTTAAAAAAAAACTCTGATTCATAATCTTGAGCTAAACAGAAGGTGCGTTTTGTGACCCCTCAGAGAGAGTGGACGGGCAGATAAGATGCCCAGGATAAGTCTGGCTGTGATGTAGAAACACTGAAAAGTACCATCAGAAGTAGAAAAGTGCTGTGTTGTGCAAAAGTCTTTGGTGACTCCTCCCTTCTTTATACGCAATACCTTTAAAAAGGATTCATACCTTGGACTTTTTCATATTTTGTCACATTACAAACACAAATTTCTAGTCATGTTGTGAGAATTCACAAACACAACATAGAACGTAACCGTGAAGTGGAAGAAAAATGGAACATGCTTTTTAAGTTGTCTCACAATAAACAATCTGAAAAGTGTGGTGTGTATTTATGTTCAGCCTCCTGTAAGTTTTTTTACATTCAAAACTGGCATGGAGGATTATTTTCTTCCCTGTTTATTTATTTAAAAAAATAGTTCATTTTTTTGTTTCTTTGTTTTCTTACTAAACCACAAAAAGACTTTCAAAGCCATAAAATTTAGGTGAAAAATCCTACATTTTTTTCACCTAAAATAAATTGGGGGAATTTCTTTTAGGTGCCTTGTGTTTAAGGCACAACAGAAAACTTCTCAGAAAAAATGGCTTTAATTCAAATCAGATCTTTTGCAGCCTGTTGGAAGCACTGTTCAACTTTTTTTTTAATGTGAATTAAAAGACATGAAAGTCAAAACACATTAACAAAAAATAAATGGAAAGTAATATACTTTAACAAGCTACCAGCTGGGAACCTTTTCATATAACAGGTGAGGTACTATGTTGTTGCACGTTTACTGTTTGTTGAAAACACGACTTTTGGGCACTATTTATTTGCTGAAAATGTATTTTCAACATAATGTACAACATAAAGCTTTAAAGGAATTTTCAGAAAGGATGGAAAACTAAAATATGTTGAGGATTATCCTTGAAAGTGATGTGAAAAGAGGGACAGTTTTCAACTTTTACACAATCACATTGAATGCAAAAACCTGTATTTATTAAAATCAACCAATGTTGATAAAATACCGTTCTTAATAGGAAACTAATTTGTTCTGGGGCCAACACATCAGAGCACATGGTAGGCTCCATCATTTAGAAGCTTCCCTGATTAAAAAAACAAGAAAATTACCTGCTGTGAGATTAAGAGATACTTCAGCTTCTCACAAAACATAAACAACTGGATTCAAACAGCCCACATAGCTTACTTCTGACACCAAACACTTTTTGTCTTTTATACACAGCTGCACAATAAAGCCTGCACATGCGAGCAGATTTCCTTTCTGCTCATTTGTAAATTTCTCCGATCATAAACACAGAAACTGTTTAGGTAAAATCCCTCTCTGATCCACACGTGTTTGCCGTTACCCTGACGTGTGCAGAGGACTGAAACGTGCTTAACTCGATGGCAAAGAAAACAAACGTGAAAGCGGGTGTGCTACACCATGAAGTGCATGTGTCCTTCGGCGCCCGTCACGATAACGTCCATCCAGATACGCATGGCCTCAGGAGACGGAGCCACCATGTAGTACACACGATCATGGGTCTTCACACTGAAAGTCAGAGAAGGATTGGGGCTCTGGTGTGCGGTGGTGGGTGGGGTTTCGGGAATATGTGGAGGGAGGAGGAGAGAGGGATAGGAGTGAGAAAAGAAGAGGACAAACAGATGTGAGACAGTTCAAGGAAATGGGATCTGACGGGAAGTACTGAGGGCCAAAAGTGTCGCTTTCCAACAAATAAATCAGTTACTGGAAATGTAAAAAAGGAAATAGAGACGTTAAATAAATATATTTCTCATCCATAGTCAATTAATTAATTAGTTAGTCAAATGCATATATAAATCATTAATTAAAACACAAAATTGTCTGAGGGAGACCCATTCGTTTCTGCAATACGATGGTTTTATTTTCAATTTTAATAATTTAAAAATTTTTCAAAAGAGAATTATAAACATTGGACCTAAATATGGTGGGTCAGTAAAAAAGGGAAGCAAAAACAGTAATAGTCAAGGTGATTGGTCAGAGTTTGACCAATCAGATGCAAAGATCTACTTTATAAGCCACACTGATTATTTAAATAATTTCATGAGCAACTGTGGCACATAGCAATACAATAATTATATATAATCTTTACCTATGCTCAACTCAAATATTTAATTATGCATCTAATCAACTTTTGACACATTTACATTGATATAGATTCAGTTTTATCTATCTATTTTTTTAGTTAGCTTAGTTTAACATTTTAAACATGCAGAAAATGTTCTTTAACAAATCTATTTATTTGCTGGTTTTTGGCCCTCACTATGGATGAAGACACATGTACATTTTGCTCACGTACTTTGTGTGCATTCTTTAAGTGATCATAGTACACCTCCTCAATGGCCTGGAAGTAAATGACTCCCTTCATCTTGTTCTCATGTTTATCTGCAGCAGAGCACATAAACAGAAGCGTGATGAAAGCTTTGGGTCTTCAGAGTTTCACCGTAGAGATAGAGGTCCCTACCTGCATAATATGTGAGCGTCCTCCGATTCTGGTCGAAGACAAACCAGCGTTTCTTCCACGTCTTGATCTTCCCGCCCATTTTGACCAGGAATCCTCGGCAGGTTTTGTCGGTGATGGCCAAGTGGAAGCAGGCGTCTGGGTTGTGTCCGGCTGCTTCGATGTGGCCGTGAAGGTCAAAGTCATCTTTTCTCACGGGGAGGTAGCGAGTCAGCAGCCGAGACTGCAGAGAAATTTTCTTAAAATATTAATCAGACCCCTTTTGTAATGTATTTACGTCAAGAACGTGAATCACCTGCGATCTCTGTTTTTCCCTGAGCTTCACTTCTCTTTCCACAAGTTTCTGTCTCCTGCTCGTTTCTTCCTGCAGACGTTTCTCCAGCTCCTCTCTCCTTCTTCTCTCCTCCTCCAGGGCCTGCCTACGCATCGCCATCTCCCGCTCCTGCACAACGCGGCTGGAAAATAAATCGCATGCTTTTTCGCCTACAGACACCGAGTTTTGGTCCGGATCTGGCCGTTTACCCTGTGCTCAAGGAGTATCAGCTTCTCAGCCTGGGCCTCTCGGAGTAAACGCTCCATTTCCTCAATCTTTGCCATATTGGAAGTGCTGGCACTAGGAGAAGAAGCGCGCAGCACAACACAAAAGAAACAGAATTTCTCACAAAAATAAGATTTTTCCATTGCCAAAATAGATTTTTCCATTGATTTCCATTGATCATTGGGTAGGCTATCATAAATATTTATTTCATTATTGCTTACTCAATTTATTTGTGTTATTTTCTTTTAAATCTAAATTAAACAATGTTTTCCTAATATTCCTTTTATGTTGTCTTATTATCCATTGAGAGATCCATCTCATATCCAATCGAAATGAATAATTTTGTGCTTAACTGTAGCTTTAATGATCTTTGGTTAAGGAAAGAATGTCACTAAAGCGACTGAATTCAGGAACACAGGACTTTGCACGCTGGGTGATTCAGAAAACAAAGCTACTGAATTTCAAAACCACCACATAAATAGCCATCTTTCTCGAGTTTCTTATTCTCTCTCTGTGCTTTATTATTTCTTTTATGCTCCTTCATAGAGTTCAAATCCTCTCTAATTACCCTATAGCTTTTATCCTGCAAGAGAATTTCTCCTTCTTCTTACAAACGCTGCAATAAAACCCGCGCAGAGCCTCACTTGGAGAACTTCACACTCTCTTTAAAAACATCTTTTTGATGAATTACAATGACTCTCCTATTGGTTCTTTAGTTAAAATTAACGTAAAAGAGCTTCCATCTTCTATCGCAGCGGCTCCGCTCTAACCTGGAGATGTTGTCTGGTGAACACGCAGAGAAGCTGGTCTCCAGGCTGTCCGAACTGTCCACACTGACGGTGTCCGATGCCTGGCTGTTGTCCGGGTACGAGAAGGAGTCCAGGAACACGTTGGGCTCAGAGACCATCCTGCTGCAAAAATCACTCTGCCTCTGTCTGTCGTCGTTCATGTGAGCATGGCTGTTTCCTGCTGAAAGAACAACATGGCAATGAAGCCCTGGCGGCAAATGGTAACTACAGCTAAAACACTTAAATAAGGAGTAATGTCTTCCTAAATTACAGGAACTTCAAAAAATATGTATGCCTCTTTTTATGTTGTTTTTATGTCATACATAGAGAAAGTGGTCCTTTTATTTAATTTTTTTTACAAATCTGAAAACCTGTGCATCTGCAGTCACCGACAACATTTCATCCAGGACTAGCCTGCATTTAGCTCCAGCCACTTTCCCATCATTTCTGACGTACTTGCCTATTCCTGTGGGAAAACGGCAGTCCCAAAGCATGACGCTGCCACTGCCATGTATGTCATCCTTGTCTTCATGGGTATGCAGGTGTGCCATACTTTCTTTTCTATTTTTGAATGATAACGTGAACAGTGCTCGATGATCAAAGCTTGAGATGTTGCTGACCTAATCAGAATCCTGTTTCTAAACACCTTTGTAATTCCTTCATCATTTTCTATTCACAAAAAAATGATGCACCACATTTTATTGTGTAAAAAAATCAAATAAAAAAATTGTAAGGTTTGTAGTTGTAACATACTAAAAAGCAGACTATTTCAAGGAGAATGTGGATCCAGTCACACGTAGACGTTCGGAGCAATATAATTGACTGTAACTATTGCTAGGATTTATTTGGAACAAGATGCATTTGTGTCACTCTGACTCACCCTTGGGCAGCCGACGGGCGTTCACGTCCCGGGGGGAGAAGCTGAAGCCTTGTGGAATGACACTGCCACAGCTGGAGCTTTGGGATAAAGGCAGATGTGCCTGAGGAACAATATGAAAGCACACAACATGTTTAGGACCACACATTAGAGCCCAACTCCTGGAAGTTCTCCTAATCTCAATGGATGTCGCAAGCAAGAGTGAAAGTGAGAATTCCTGCTTTGGGTGGATCCGTCTCGAGGGAGTTGTCTGGGTAAAAACGATAAGGCTGTAAAACCCCCTCCTCTAAAGCCTGGAATCTGAATAATCAATGTCATTTGCATTTTATTCTTCACTCAAGTATACTGCAGTCAACTTCAACTTTGAAGAATATCACCTTTTAACATCACTACCCACTCTATTTAACTTTTTACACCTTTATGTTTTCTTTTGGATTGGTTCAGATAGCAAATCAGACCTTGGGAGGAAGCGTGCGTCCCAAAGATCTGCCATAGGAGCCGAGGAGCTGCTGGCCTCTCTTATGAGGAATGCTTTCGATAGGATGGGAAGAACTTTCTTTGCTACTTCTTCTCCTCTCCTTCAGGGAGTTCAAGTGCTGCAGCGATCACACAAATCAGAGCAATCGCAAAACAGGAAATTATCCAGAAAGTGCTGCAGCGTTACTGTAACCGACTCCTACCTCTTTGATGGTAACAGGGTTGTTGGTCAAAGTTTGGCCCTCAGACAACTCTGCGTACTTTCCTTCCAACGACAGCAGCTTGTCTCTCTCCTGCAGATGCCACATAGTATGGACTTCATTGACATGAAACATTTATGACATCCGCATGCAGAGATTGTTTTTTTCTTTACCTTTTGAAGCATGACAAGCAAGTTGCTTTTCTCTCTCTGGAAGTTTTCTTTCTCTTGCTGAGCCTGTAAAGTGATCTGAGAGGATTGTTTCTTCAGAGTCATGATTCTTTCCTGTGGGGGGGAAAGGGAGGAATGAACAAGGTGGCTGACTTTATCACAGTGCAGGGGGTGGGGGAAATTAAACAGTTAAATTAGCAGTGAGGCTGAGAGCTGTAGAGTAGGTTGACGAATCAGCAGCAGAGTCAGAGCAGATGGTGCCTTGTAAATGCATTGCCGTAGAAAAATATTTTTGTCGCACCTTTACTGCACTTTAGCCCATTATGAACACAAAACCTCAATAATTTATCAGGATTTTACGCAACAGACCACTACAAAAGACTGCATAATTGTGAAGTGAAAAGTCCAGTCTATCCAATGTGACTGTTATTCTGCAAAGAATAATGGACAAAAAGAAAAATCTCTAGATGTGCAAATGTGGGAGAGGCATGAACCAAAATCCATTTCACCATATGTGGTTCTACAAAGTATTGACTCAGGAGGGCTCAATACAAAATCCTTGCACACATTGCTCATTTTCATTTCGAACCTTAACTTTGATTTTTTTAATATCTTTTTTTTTATATACGCATTTGCTGTAATATTATTTGGCCTTTGGGAGATGAATAAACCTGATCCTTAACCGTTTACCTATTTCAACTTCAATAAAATATACTTACGTATGTACAAAATTTTTTGTTTGGTCACACAAAAATGCAAAAAGGTTCAAGCTAAGACATAACTTTTACAAATCTACATTGTACAGCAACTGAGCTCATAACTTTACAGCTTCCATGCTAAACCTGCAGAAAGGCTAATAACAAACACAGAAAGGCAATTATAAGCTAAAGAAAAACACAACAATATTTGCATTGTACTATTTTCATTGTAAGTCATCATCAGAAATTGCTCGTGACTTTGAGGAGGTTAGCCATTTTGAACAAAAACTAGCTTTCATTCCTGACTTCACATCAACAGCTCTTTAAAACAGGAACCTGTAGAGAAGCGAAAGTGTCAACGTGAAAAACTCAACAAGTTTGCTTCTACCTTGCGCGTGACGCTAAGACGCTGATATTCGGCAATGTCCCGCAGCAACTCTTGGCTTTGACTCTCGTCTTCCTCTTCCTGCTTGATCTCTCTCTCCAGCTTTTGAAATTCCGAATCCTCCGAGGTTTTTGTCTGCTCCTCGCTTTCCTGGGGCGACATCAGAGACGTATGCAGATGTAGATTATATCGCACAGTTCAGTCATACTAAACTGATGAGAATGAAATTATTAGAAACAACATGATCCAGGATTAGTCAGAACAAGGTCAGGAAGGAGAGTAATAACTCTAAAACAGACGCATTGGGGAAAGAATGGAAGGGCAGGAGATGAATGTGAAAAATGAGAACTGTGGTGTTTGGGTTTTGTGTTAGTTCAGGTGCTTAAGAGGCATTTCAGCCAACCTTTGTCTCTTGGTCTGTTTAAACTGGACTATTTTTATGGCCTCATTTGGAAAAGCTTATGCTTCCTTATTTGGACAGTTGGTACGAGCTTGTAGAAGGTTTCTCAGCTGCTGTGATAGTTGTGCTAACCCCTCCTTTGGTTTAGGGCTTTCATCATTTACTCTGGAAAGTTCAGTTAGTTTAGTTTCAAAGGAAATGTAACGGAACCTTTTTTTAGGATGCTGTGGTTTAACTGGACCAATTCCTGATGGTCTGTCAATGCTGTGGCTTTGTGTTCACAACAAAATGTCCTCATGCTTGCTTTCTATTTCCAAACTATTACTAGTGTGCAATGAATTTATAATAAAACAACCATAAATATTCTTATCTGTCCACCAAAAATCTAACCTTGCAGCCAAATACATTTATTTAAAACACTTTTTGTGCATGTACACCTGAGATTTTTCAGGCTTGCTTGTCCTCTCGATACTTTGCATTTTTTCTTTGAGTTCATCCAACAGCTCCTTTTCCCTCTGCAGCTGGGTCATCTCAGACTCCTGTTCTCCATCCAGCAGGGCGCACTCCACCTCCATCTGCAGAAAGGTCAGACATAGGTAGGAATCCTTGATATGAATTTATTTTTTAGTCACCTTGGTAACTGGACATGACTTTATTCATCATATGGGTTATTAGTAAAAACAAGCTGACAGCATTTTGGAAAATATGCTTTCCGACTCTCAGTTTTGAGTAGGTAGTTTTGATTACTTGTACATTTTTTGTAATATAGATTCATATAACATTGCTATAAATGTTTACCAAATGAAACATATGCATAGGAAAATATGATCCCCAGACTCATAGTTGGTGTCAGACTGGCTGGTCTGAGTATTTCAGACACTGCTGATCTGCTGGGATTTCCACCCACAACCGTTTCTTCATTTTGGATGAAAATGCCTTGTTGATGTCAAAGATTGGAGGTGAATGGACTGAAATGATGGAAAGGCAACAGTAGCTGAAATAACCCATCATCATAACCAGTTATGCAGAATATCTTCTCTGAATGCACAAAACATCAAACATTAAACCAGATGGACTACAGCACCTGGTGATTTTTTGCATTGTACATAACCCACTGTTTTTCAAAATATGTAAGTTGTCAGAAGAGTTGCAGTCGCTAATTTAAAAAAACAACTAAAAAAGATCTTGATAAAAACCTCTTCTGAGTAGGTAGATGCAGAGTAAAATAGGAAAATCCAAGGGAATCAGCTCTTCTTTATCGTCAATCTTTCTTTGAAATGTTAAGAAAAGAGTAATTGAGATGTTGGTTCCGTGCTTGTGCTATCTGGCACAGAATAGCTATCTGGCTGTACCTCACGCAAAGACTCCTCCATCTGGTTGTCCAGGTCTTTGATCTTCTGCTCCAGCTCTTCGATGTTGTTCAGAACCTGGATTCTCTCTTCCTCTACTTCCTGTTTCAGCTGCATGCTCTCCAAAGCCTGTAACGACACCGAGAATGGAAATAAATCACCGGCTTCAAATGTAGCAAATGTAAACGCACAACTAAGCTGTTCAAAATGTCATCACAATAAAAAAAAAAGTTTTAAACAAGATAACAGACAGTTTTCTGTGTTTATGCTTTTGCAATCATTTGGGTCTTATTCTGTTGCACAACAGCAGCTGCTGTCTAACTCATCCAAAAATGGATCACTGGGAACAAGGGCAGGATTCTTTTCCACTTTGTGCAATGGAAATCGGTATTAGAGCCGGGCAATGCAAGGCATGCCAAGGCACTCCCACATCTTGCACCATCAAGCAACATCTCTTAAATATTCAGTCACACATTTAAATTTAAGATCAGAATTAAATTATTCTTGCTTATAGGAGCCAGGTGGGTTATTTTCTCGTCTGACACCCTATATGTTTAGCAAGTCTTCCTGATTTATAGTTTCATCAGATGTGTTGTAAGCAGCATAACACTCCTCTGAGGAATGTTAGCAATGGAGATTGGTTATTTGGAGACTATAAAACACTGTCACAACTCAAACAAATCATAAAAATCTAGACTGAAGTCAGATTCAGTATTTTATGAGAGCTATATCTAAACAAAATATGCACCTTTAAGATAAAAAAGGACTACCTGCGTTACGTACATTTCAATTTCTCATCTCTATCACTTTGATAGATGTTATAAACATCTGGAAAAGTGCATGTCTTTGCTGTGCATGCAGTCTTGCATTCTCCTCGTGCACATCCGTGCACACCCCAACATACACACACAAACACATGCACACAATAATTCACTGCGGGATCAAGTCATTTCCTGCCCCCCTCCCCTCTCCCTCCCACTCCTCCAGCAGTTTGAATGGTTCACCGCTGAAACAAAACTTGAACTTCTTCATTAAAACCAGACACTCTTGGGTTACGGCTCCAGAGTGGAAAAACTGAAGAAAAAAAAAAAAAAAAGAATGGAAAAAGGTGGCCTCTATGGTAGCAAAAAATCCCTCTCATAATTTGGTATATGGGTAGCTTATTTTTATTTGTGGATTAAACATGTTTATTTATTTTTGATAAAGAGCGGTGAGGCTTTCCAGTTTTAACGTCTCCAAAAAAGGTGGTGGAATAAAAATGAGGTCAGATTGTAGTCACTTGAAAGCCTGAGGAGTCTGATTTCCATGTTTATATGTCTGTCCAACTTACATAAACAGGAACTGTACAAATTACAAAGTGTATCGTCTTAGAGTACTTTAAAAAGACTTTAGTGAATGAAATTATGCATAGAAATAATGTGGAAAATACCACAAAGCAGAGCTCTGAGGGCTACCCACAATTCCAGCTTTCCAGTTTCGATCAACAAAATTTGTATGTGTTTAAAATAATGTAATATTAGTGTGTGTTTTTTCATAGTTCATAGTTTCTTGGAAACCTTGTTTTCTGTTCTTTGGTAGAAATGTGGATAGGGAATACTGTTTTACTTTAAACTGAGAAAAACTGAGATATGGCAAAAAGGTAAACAGACACAGATAAACAGAATGTCAGCACTCAGATTAACCGCATTCCACAGAAGGGGGAGAGCCTCATTAGTTTTTGTTTTTTTTCCACAAGGTTTTACTGCAGTGAAGGTTTCTCTAATCCTTCTGGAACAGGAAATGGCAAGTTGCAGTAACAGACCTTCCTCTAAATACCAGTGAAGTGACTCCAGAACAAATGACAACATTTTGACTGTCATCAATGGACTTTTGATCATGCTGTAGGAAGACTGAATCTACATGCAGAACTGGCGGTTTATTTAATGCCACTGTTGACTGTTCCCAGCTACTCTATCTTTATTCTGTGATGCTGCTTACTTTGGTTCTGTGGTGTGTAGAAGGAGAAGGGGCGCTGCTGTTCAGACTTATAGCAGGTGAGTGAGACCTGTAGTTTCCCTGCTGACGCTGGATGGCCTGCTGCTCCTCAGAAAGCTGAAGATCTCTGGCTTTGGCCCCAAAACAAGTGTCTGGAGCAGTGCTGCTAGGGGAGTCAGAAAACACAGACTCATCGTCCGACACCTGCAGCTTCTCCAGCTCCTTATTGATCTTTTGCAGATCAGAAACAGCTGAGCCCGTCGGCTCTCTCACCACCTGTCCCAATTCAGTGCACAGGCTTAAGATGGTTTCTAGACGCTGGCATTCCTGCACACAGGAGGTTTGGTGTATTTGTAGTCAATCAATTGTTACAGTCAACCTAAGAAAAAGTAAGAAAAGAACAACTCACCAATTTCTGCACTTTCTGCTCCCTGAGTCGCTCATCTCTTTGATGCTGGTGATAGTCTCTCAACTCTTCTTTGCCATTCAGAGAACTGATGCTGCCCACCCTCTGTCCTGGACTTAGCCCGCTTTTCCCAAATGACAACCTCCTTTCTCCTAAGCCCAGATCTAATCCCGTTCCGTCAATCTCTATACCTAGGGAGCTAAGTGAAGCAAGGCTGGACCTCCTGGATGTGCTGGGCATGCTTGCAGGCACTGTCACATCTGGGGGCTGCTCTAGGGAGGAAAGACTGCGCCGCTGTCCTGCTGAGACCACCACCCTGTGGGAACCCACTGAGTGACGAGAGGGCAGCGACAAAACAGGGGGGTCTGCCGCATTGTGAAGTCGCGGCAAAGAACGGCTATGCATCCCCAGGTTGTTGAGGGAACCAGTGGAGTATTTCCTCTGCCTTGACTCTCCAACGGCTTTGCTTTGAGAGCTGAGTCTACGGCTCATCCGAGGACTGGATGGCATACTGGCCGCCCCGCTCTTGACCCTGGGAGAACGAGGCACTGGCTCCCCATATGAGGACAGCAGAGAATTTCCATCAGATGCAGTAGAAAGCAGCAGACTGTCCTGTGACTGGTGGCGAGAGTAGGAATGACGAAACAAACCATTGGTGCTAATCTGGCGTTCACCCTGACGTGGCGATGGAGGCACACTGTTGCTGCTAATGTAGGAAAAGTTTCTGGAGGCGGATGGAGGTCGTTCTGTGTTGCTGAGGATGGACAATGGCCTACTGGGCTGGCCAGCAACAGATGAAGGTACGCTAAGGTACTTGCGACTGCATTCAGCTGCCCTCAAGCTGGCCTCCAGAGCACTCTTTCTGCGCTGCAGAGTCTCCATCAGTTCCTGAAGCTCAGCTTTAGATCGAGAGCCCCTCAGCAGTGTCCCCCCTACAGAGCTGCCACTGCTGTGCTCAATCTTCAAACAGTCTGAAGGAAACAGAGGTTCAACAAAGCATGAAATGCTGCCCCTTTTTGCACTCAACATAAACAGTCTCTAGTTTATATAATCAGCCATATTAGACTAAATGTCTTCGACCTACAAAGCAGAAGCTGAGCTACATGATCTGCTATCATGTGTGCTTGGTAAGAAGAGGGGAAAACCACTGAAGAATGTACGCTGCAGTTCTGAGGCCAATACAAACACTGGCTCAGTCATTGGTCTGGTCTCTTCTAAAAATGGAAGAATGCTCGTGAACCAAGACAGGGCAGAATACATCATAGTCTCGACTGCAAATAATATCCAGAGGAGAGTCAAATACCAAGCCAAGCAAAGTGATGATAGTGTCTGAGTCAGCATGGCAAGATGCTGAACATACACTTTAAGTTATTACTAGCTCATTTGATCTTACCGAAATTCTTAGCCTCTCCTCAAACATGGGTTTCAGAAATTAGTTTTAGGTTTTAATGCTAATGACAGAAGAGATCTGCTGCCCCATATAATGTATTGACCTCTTAAAAAAAACATACTATGCATCATACTCAAATACTGCATATAGAGCATGAGAGTGCTCATCAGCTTAAACCCATCTAAAGGTCTCATTCCTGAGCAACAATGAACTTTTTCTGGAATAGTACTAACAACCTGTTGAGAAATTCCAACTTACAAGCCATATCTTTGCAATGGTGTCATTTTGCTAGATGTCCACTATTCAATTTTATTTTTAGATAGAGATTCACTGTTTACCGCAGATCAATGACTGATTACAAATATGATTTCTTTCATTTGTCTTACCAGAAGCGTAGCCCAATGTGGTGACGGCGCTCCTTTGAGGAAGCATACTGTTCATCCCAATGATCTGCCCCTTCAGATGAATCAGAGCGAAGTTATGATGATTCAGATGAGACCTGTGAATGGAAATGCAGAAAAGTTTCAATACAGGGTGAAAAAAACAACAGACAGGAATGGATATTATTGTACCATCGAGTCAAAGCTGTTAGGATATAAAACAAGATTTTGTTGGCAAAGTGTTAATCAGTTTGACACCTTTGTTTCAGACATGCACTCATCGTCACCTTAAAAATCACAGCAATTTGGGAATTTTAATTATGCATTTCTTCTTTTTCCAGAGTGGAATAAATATACACTTAATAAAAACACTGGATGGAATAGCTAAAAGATGTTAATGTTTGTGGAAAGAGATCTGAACTCAACCTAATAGACATTTTATGGCTTGTAAAAACGTAAAAACCAAACATTTGAAATGAGCTCTGACCCAGAGCATAGCCAAACACTCAGCCAGAATTGTGGCAGACGATTGGTGATAGTCATTAAACATATTTTTTTTCTCTATAACTTGAAAAAGAACATTCATAAAAATATTTGTGAGCTGTACGTATATACATCTATAGTGTTTGGTTGTTAGGTATGTTTCAGATGATTAAACAGTTATAAATCAATTTCTAAGGCTTTGGGATGTTATTGAACCATTAATCCACAGAGCAGTAAAGAAACTTTACAAGAAACTGCAGTAGTTTACTTCAAGAGTTCATCAACATTTAAATCACTTCCAGCTAACTTCAGCCTTTTGCTAACCAATAACAGGTTGGGCAGAAATTGCACCCAAGACTAAAATATCTGTTTACCAAAAAGAACGCAAAAGCTCATCTCACATTTCTCTTGATGACCTCCAACACCGTTGGGGAAATAAACATATAGGTTGATGAGATAAATGTTAATGGTTTTGAAAGTTAAGATAGCATTTCAGAAAATGAATGTCATACGGAAAGGTAGATATGGCCTGATGACCCGAACCAAGAATTTTGTTTTCTGAAACTCCTAAAGGAGAATGTCTGGGCATCAGTCAAAGTAAAGATTTTGGATCCAAGAGAGGCTGTATACACGGCATTCATGCTCAAAAGCCCTCCATTTCACAGAGAAAAGTGGTGCGAAATTCCATCGCAGTGAAAAATTCTCATTACTAGTTACCACAAATGCTTGGTGGCAGTCGAGGCATTCCAACACTAATCTGCACCCTTGACATGCATGCATGTTGCTAATGATGCTACATGCATGCTGATGTTGCATCAACATACAGTACAGACCAAAAGTTTGGACACACCTTCTCATTGAATTCAATGAGAAAGTGTGTCCAAACTTTTGGTCTGTATTGAGTACAGATCAAAATTTTGGACACACAGTTGTGTCCAAACTTTTGGTCTGTACTGTATATTTCAGTCCACATGAGAGACATTTACTAAACACCACTTTACCATAATATTGGTTAAGTTAAAAACCATATGAAGCTCTTAAAAACCTTAGAGTGCTATAAAATACATTAACCCACTCAAAAACTGAGATTAATCATTTTCTAATTATTTATTGACTTGTTACAGCACTATTTCTGCAATACTGATCAACAGTTTTGTTTTATCAATGGAGGGAATGTACGAAATAAGCTCCCCTCCATCAATTTGCCTTTGAAAATACAAGAAAAACAGTGCCTGAAGTCCATCTGATATTCCAGATGTGCATATTTTAGAGGAAAAGGGGGAGAAAAGAACTTTCCAAAGGCCTGAGTATTAAAACAGGGCTTATTTTTGGTCTAGCCTGTTTTCCCAATAAAATCTTAAAAAGCAGTTTTAATTGGTCTGCTGACAATTACGCAATTTATTGTCCTGTGGTTCTTTCACTTCACTCCTTACCTTTAGATTTTAATTCGTGACACTAGTGACATAATGGCTTTTGCAGTAAAATTGGCAAAGAATGTTATCTCGGGTATCCTTAAAAAATACAAATTACAACTCTTGGTCATATGTGAGTGAGAAATCCATCACCACATCTTTTCAGGTTTGCATTTTTAGTAAATGACGATGTAATTAGATCCAGACACCCAAGACCGTTATTTTGAATAAATCAGACATGACTTGTTCCTGAATCCACAGACAGCATTCACTCACACACAGCACATAGAAAGACAGAGATGGCTGATCTGAGAGTTTCTGGTCTTGCTGTCTGGAGAGAGCGCCAACAGGAAACAGGGTATCCTCTTACACCGTCAAGCATCCAGTCAGCATGAGTTCATCCTCCAGACCTCCAAGAAAAAGAGAGAGGGGGTGAACTCCCCCCATCCACCCACTTCAAATCACAGGCAGAGGGTGTTTGGTCCGTCACTCACATTTCAGGTCAGCAGGGTGGTGCACATGTAAAGAGTTTGAGAAATGCCCTTTGATAAGAAAGCTTTCATCTAATGTGTGGGAAGAAAAGTATTTTTACATTGCGTAAAGCCCAAACCGCAGTCGATTTGCATTTCTCAATAATTGTTTTACAATTACATTTCCATGCTAAGAAAAGAATAACAGATGGAAAAACTTTGGAAGTTGAAAATGCATAAGCAATTTTCCAGCTAGTGAACGGACCAAACAGAGTCACTACCAGATCGCAGAAACTGCAATAGTGTTGGGTTTAAGGCACTCTGCAGAGATCTTGTGAAGCTGTTTCTTTTAAATAGTCTTAAAAGAAAACTGGTATGCTTTTGCTTGAGACTTGAAAGAGATATTTTTCAAGCAAATATCACTTTTACTTTGTCATGCAGATGCGTTTTCTTTGATTCAGACTTGTAATTTTATCACTTGTCACTTTTGTCACTTTCTTGAAATGAAGCATGTCTCTCTGTTTCCCTTAGACCGCAGTGTCCTAGACATTTACATGAAGGCAGTATAGACAACTGAGATGATTTTGAACAATGTTTGCTGCACAAAATCTTTATTTATATATGCCATGTTCATATATCAAATAAACACACACTGTGTTCCTCCCCTTGTGTCTGTTCTCCACCTCACTCAGAGTACCAAAACAGGAACTTGTGTGTGCATCTGTAAGACACACAGCAAATAAATACACAACTGCAACTTAGTTTCTATCATTTAAAATAAAGAGCTGGTCAACAGAGCTGGATCAATTGTGAATGATGCAACTTTAAACGGAAACACTCTTTTGTTAATGTTCTTATTAAAGAAAGAAGACTCAAAGTTAGCTAGTTTCAATATCAGAGAACCAAAGATGGAGAAGGTAAAAAAAAATTATGAAGATATTAAAAAGAAAATTGTGTTCATTATGTCCTGCTCAGTTTTGTCCTTGACTCACTCTCGCTACTAAAAAGTCAGAGACACTGAGACTTGTACCAAATTACAGGAAGCCTTGACCTATTACAACAAAGTTGTGGAGCATGTTGAATTTAGAAATCTGGCAAACTTTTGTAAATCTCAGAGTTAAAATAAGGTTTGACATTCTTTAAGGCATAAACATGGACACTGTTGTATTTGTGATGCTAGTTGTGCTTACAGCATTAATTTCTCACCTAAGGACAATTAATTTTTGTCTTTAAAATAATAGTAAGATCCTGTGCCTGCTTTCTTACACACATGGCGTGATGTTGTGTCCGTTCCTTACATAAATAATTAATATCGGCTTAATGCAGAAAGGACAGAAAACATGCTGTTCTTCCTGTTACCTGTGGGATGGGTCTCAAAGATAATTGCCAACAATCAGTAATGCCAGATCAATGCTTCACAAAAAAAAAAAAAATCTGAAGCTATCCACAAAATTCTGATGTGTACACATTTACTATACAGTTTCCAGAGATAGAAATGTCACAAAGTAACAAATAGTTGTGTTGTTGAAGCTAAAACTTTCAAAACAAATACCTGATATACAAAAACTAATGCATTTAGTACTATGGGCACAGAACAGTTGAGTGAACAGACAGATTTGTGTCATTGTCATATTTAAGTATTTAACTAAATAAGTATGTAGAAAACGTAATAGAGTTTTTTTATTTGATGTTTCAAATTCATTTGCAATTAAATAAACATATAAATATTCACTTGTGAAATGTTTATAATTTAACTGCATGCGATATAATCTCAATAAATTTCCACAACACTGTTTAGTCGCATGGTTTTATATAGCTATCTTCTTCTTGCGTAAAGTCCAGTGGTCATGAAGGAGAAACCATAAAGATGTTTTAATCATCAAATTGGATCAAAATTCATTCTTGTGACCTTTTGCACATTTCCTTGCAAAAATGCCTGAAACCTAACCCTGTGCCTAATGTATACCATAAACAAATTCAGCTCATTTCTTCTGCAGTGTTTTACATTCCAAACACATTTGGTGGCAGCTGTGAACCTCGCACTAATATAAACAGTGCAGAGCAGAGCAGCCTAACATGAAATATGATACAACTCCGTCACTTTCCAGGACCATCACTGTCCCAATCAAAAAGATTTATCAGAAAGTAATGAATTTATATATAATGAAAGGGGTAAAAAATAAAAAATAAACACTGACCTCTGTTTTCTGCCCCAGTTACATAGTTTAAAACCCTCTGTTGGCCGCTTATAAGTTTTGAAGCTCAGGTCCTCCTTCTGCCTGCCTCTCTGCTCTGAAGCTGCAGAGGAAAGTCTTCCCATGACAAAGGATCAGACAGGAGACCCTTTCCCCTCCCACCTTCAACTCTCTGCTGAGATTTTCCTCTCCAAGAGGGGAGTGAGAGGGGGGACAGCGGGTGTGTTTACTTTCCTGGAGGAGGCACAGCTGCTGCCCCTCTCTGGTTGTGCAGGGAATCACTCATAAACCACAACAAAAATAAGCAGGAAGAAAAGGACTAAGAAGTAGCACTATCAAAATATGTAGAGATTTTTAGGAGGTATCAACATTTAATCTCTCCTACTAAGAGATGTTGTTCCTCTAAACATCTAGTTCTGACCTCTAACCTCGCACTGATCAATATCATGTGACTGTTAGATCATATTCCAGCACAGAGACGCTGAGTGAATTACTGCAAATGTGCACACGTCTTGTGACAGAGTCCATCCGTTGTTTTCAAATTCCCCATATAAACCAAATCTCCTGTCAACAGTTTCTGAGTGATTTTAATCTGCAGACAAGTTAGACTTTGCCAGACTTTTACCACACAGTGGAGTCCTCCCACATTACGTTTAAAGGAGGAAAAGGTGTCTGCATTACTTGATGTTAGACTGTTGTTTCAGCAGTATATACGGAGGCGGGTAGAGGCCCCCATTGCTGTGTTTGAATCAGGGCCAAGCGCGCTCCCCAGACTACAGACGGAGGGTAAAAACACCCAAAAAACACCAGAGGAATATACAACATAAAGCAAACCTGCTCATTTAACCTCTTCTTATCTTCTTTTGGTAACAACAAGCAAGCAGAATGAATGAAAAGTAACTTTTAGAAAAATCCCCTAAAACCTCCCTGAACCATGATGTAAAAAAAAACAAAAAACCCCTCCAATTACATCATAGGGAGGGGGTTGTGGAGCGCAGTCTTGACGAGATGATTACTTCCAGATACAGAGCCGGGGTCTTTGTCATTAAAACACACACACTCTCAACCCTGACCAGCCGTGCTCTCTTTACAGCTTCAGGAGAGCAAAAAATGTACTGGGACACAAAATTTATTGTTAAAACAAAGGTTTAATTGTCGCAGAGCGTTGGAATGTTACACAACTTCCTGTCCAAAAACATTGAAAAATGCCATGATTTGAAAGTTGCCAGACAGATCTTGTTCAGACTGTTTCATGTGCTTTTTAATATGCAGACTAAAACCATATGTAAATGAATTCAGAGTAGAAGGGGGGAAGTAAGGAAGAGAAAAGAGGAGTGTGTGGGGAGATTTGTGTTAGATTGCAGACGGGGTTGTATGATCGCCTCTTGTAATTGTAGGGAAGTCTGAGTCATAGCACACATGAAACAAGTTTGTGTGCAAAAAATCCAAAATGTAAAATCCACACACAAAAAAAAAACAATAGAACTTATGGGAAAGTTTTGTTAGTCTTCTTTGAAATGTACTTAAGCCTTAGTGATTTCTTTTTCATTCATTGTTTCAACTGCACCTCTCTTTTCCATCCTCATGCAGTTGGAAAACTGTCCCCGAAGGATGCATGCTTTCACAAAGCAGTTCTTACATTTGCTCAAGGCTTAATTAGCATAACGTGACCCGTGTCAGAGATGCTTACAGATTAAATTTAGATGGCCAATCTCAGTTTAAGAAGGAAATTGGCTAAGGTCAACTTGAAACCGCAAAACAAGCTATTTCAGTCTTTGCTAAACCAAAGACGTTGTAATTACAGGGAAAGCGTTTGTCTGTTTGTGAAGACCATTTAATTTGTTCTGTTTATTGTGACAATCTGTGCCTAATTTTTTAAATTAGTAATAACTGCTGTAAAACTGCTGCAAATAAAATACAGAACAGAGACATTATAGATGCTTCACCATCAACGCAAACTATGACCCCAATGTATAATCAGTGCTTTGCAGCAATATTCACTTACTTTAAATCTTTTCAGTTTGTCACTTTAAATTGATGTATGAATTGGATCGAGTGCTTCTGCAAACCTAAATTTTTAATCTTGCCATAGATTTTCAATTAGTTTAAGTCCAAATGGATCATTCTTACATATTATTCTCTGATCTTAACCACTCAATTGGTTTCGATAGATGTTAAGGTTCGTGTGCTGTCCATGCAGCCTCTTCCAGTATATAGACGGTTCTATCGGGGACTGTGAATACACCCTTACATTGCAATATCTGCCACATTTTCAGCTGGTGCGGTTCACGTTCACACAGCACTGTGTCAGCCTCTTTACCCCTTCGCCTCTGGAGGCGCTGCATCAAGAACTGCTAAAGGAAACCACACAAAAACCCCCGAAGAAGACGCTGCGCGCAACTTTCTTTATTTGTAATCAAAAATGGAGTGGCATCAGATTCTAGCGGTTTTAGGATTTCTGTTTTGTCGTTGGCAAATGTGCCAAGCAAACATTTTTCTGCAATGGGCTCAGCATGAGCGGAAGATGAGGCAGCAGGCCATGCAGAAGGTTTCTTTTCACGCAAGGCGGATGAAACGGCTCCGCATGAGGCGACGTGCGTCCAACTTCACGGTAGTGATGATCATGTCCGCCTTATACAGACGTCAGCAAAGGTACAAGATATGACTACTTTTATAAAAAATTGTTGCTCAGGAACGTGACACATATCAAAAAAATAACTTATTGAATCTGTTATTAAAACATCAAACAAAAGATAGTTTCCACAACACCGGGCCGGAAGTACGCAACCCCGGAAACGCCCCATTTTTGGTTTGCAACCTGTAAGTAACTTTACAAAGGAGGAGCATTACCAAGGCGTGACTTTGTTGTTCGGGAGAACCAGATCAGTGTCAGTAACACATCTTATAAAACTAGTCAGTCATTTTGGTTTGCCAACAACCACACAATGAAGGGGAGAATGATATGGTCGACTGTGATGTCCATATGTGTGGTTGCATTTTTAAGAGTTAATCCATTAATATTCTCCTCTACGTTAAACGAGCTGTTCAGTACACTTTTGACTAACAGAGTTACAGTTTTGGTTAGGGGTGCACCGATTGCAGTTTTCTGGCTGTTCGCCAATTTTTTAAAAAGCCCATTCCGATTCTGGCCGATATCCACTTTCTTTTTGTCTGAAATATCACTAAATAAAGCGAGCAAGTTGTTAAAAGTGAGATGATAATTGTTAACTAAACGTGCAGAAGGTATATCAGTAAAATCCTTCACAGTAGAGCAGAAAAGGACAGTGGTTGATTTTAGTTTCTTTAGTGAGACAGATAAGATTGTTGGATAAGATGGGCTGATCTCCCAAAATTAAGAAAAGCGGTGCCAATAAATTGCCTGGCGAAATCGGTGCACCCCTAGTTTTGATTATTCTTAAAAACATTTGAAAATATCCTTTTTCGCTAATGGCGTGATCAGAGCAAATACGTGCTGTCGGCTATTAGATGGCATCAGCTATGTATTTCTTCTGTACATTAGCCAACCACATTTGTCGATGCTTTGTATCGCAGTTTTCTCAATTTCACAGGATGTAATGAAAACTTCTCTTTGTTCTTTTATCGCCTTTGTTTTTACATCCTTGAATCCAAAAACATCCAAGCATTGCGGTTCTCGTACTTGAAATCAATGAAGTAAAAAACTGCTTCCGTACTATCAAGATGGCGACAGACCATCTCGATGGAGGAGGGGTGATGTCATGTGGAAACAATACACACAACATTCAACAGCAAATTGGAATGTCGTATTCTCCTGTCTATTTGAGGTTTCCGTGGAAACTTTGGAAACTAATTTTAGCAATTAACTGAGCTTAATTTTCAGTTAAGTAGGATTAACTGGAATGTATAGTGATTAAATTGAAAAATACTTTTTTGTAAAGTCCCTCCAGATGTCATTTGTTGTAACTGAACTGAATTTATTGACTTAATTTGTACCCTGTGCACTTACTGGCCACTGAAGATAGTCACCAGATCCCTTCGCGATCCTGCAAGCATAAATGTGTTTAGATAATGGCCGATAATGAATAGATAAAAGATAATGAATGGATGAATAAATTGAACGTATAACTATCATGATTATTAAGATGTTGTATTGTTAATCTGATATTCAGTTATTTGCAAAGTAAAACCTTCAAATTAATGTGAAATGACTTTCTTTTGTTGTGTTAATAATGGAAGAAACAGGGAATTACTGCTTATGTTTTTGTATTTTTGTCTCTGTAGGACCATATGGGTTCAACCGCGTCCATCAACTTGGTGGGCAGCCGTTAGCAGCTCCTGGGATAAAGTGGATTGGAAAGAAAACTTCAGGATGACAAAGACCTCCTTTCTGCATCTTTGTGACATCCTCCGACCACGTTTGACACGACAGCACACTAACTTTCGTAGTCCACTTTCTGTTGAGCTGCGGGTTGCAATATGTCTGTGGAGGCTTGCAACAAATCTGGAGTATCGCGCCATCTCCCGCCTATTTGGCATTGGCACTTCTACAGCCTGTTGTGTCACACAACAGGTTGTTACTGCTATTAACGTGGTAATGAAACCTCTCTATATAAAAGCCCCTTCTGAGGCAGAGCTTAAGGTAATTGTCCAGGGCTTCAGGGATCGATGGGCGTTACCCCAGGTCGCAGGTGCAATTGATGGGACTCATATAAGCATTATGGCACCAGATGAGAACCCTGTTGACTATTACAACAGGAAAAATGTGTACTCTGTTATTCTGCAAGGTGTGGTAGATAACAAAATGAAATTTTGGGATGTTAATGTGGGCTGTCCAGGAAAAGTTAGTGATGCACAGGTTTTAGTCAACTCTTCCTTGTATAGTAGAGGTGAAAATGGGACACTGTTCCCAGGTTGGATAGAAAGACTGAACAATGTGGACATACCCCTACACATTCTCGGAGACGCTGCATACCCACTACTGCCTTGGCTGGTGAAACCATTTCCAGAGGGGAACGGTTTAACACAACCACAGGTAAACTTCAACTACAGACTCAGCCAGGCTAGAATGACTGTCGAAAGGGCGTTTGGACGACTGAGGGGCCGCTGGAGGTGCCTTCTCAAGAGGTGTGATGCCCACATTTCCTTTGTTAGCCACATAATATCAGCCTGTTGCATTCTACATAATTATTGTGAAACTGCCAATGAGGAGTGGGTAGATGAAGAACCTGCAGATAATGTGGATGACTTTGCGGATTCAGAGATTGACCCTCCAGCTAACAATGGGGAGCAAATTAGGGATGCTCTGTGTGCATACCTGGCACAATAATGATTTTATAAACGTTATTTGTTCTTGTTTTAACACAATTTTGTACTATTTTAGATTTCAAAACATAGTTTGGTAACTTTGTATCAGACAGGTGTTTACATGTTGCGGTTTTGCAGGAAAATAAAGACAATTTCTTCATCCTTTGTTTTTATTGGAACACAACAGTCCAACATTGAACCTTTTTGTTCACGTCCTTCTGAAAACAAAATATGCATCTTTGAATAACTTTTACATGGGTCATTCAAACTGTTTTGACATATAATAAAACAGTTAACAGATACCATCACGAAAGAGTACTTTGGCCTTTTTTCAATATTATGAACTGAACTCCAAGACATCTCTGTTGACATCACCTGAATCAGAAGATGTTGAATACTGGCTGAGTGGTTGCCATGTTTGGCCCCTGTGGGGTTTGGGCTGGAGCAAGTACAGTGTGGGGGCTACCTGGTGTGTTTTGCTGGTGACCATTGAACAAAGGTGAGTCGTCAGTGTGGTGAGTATGCGCAGAGGGCCACAATGGAGGTGTGACTGGAGGAGGGGCCGTCGACTGCTGCAGGGTAGACTGAGTCATGGATTGGGGCATTGCAGCATGAAGGAAATCAGACATCATCTGAAAGAACATCTTGCTGTTGGCCCTCTGCTGCTCTTGCATTAACTGGAAACGCCTTTCTTCAGCTTGCTGCTGCATTTTTAAGAAGTTCTCAAAAGAGGCTTGTTCCTGCTTCATCCTTTCGCATTCAGCCTCATCCAATTTCTTCTTCTCATCCAGATAGCTCACAAACATTTTCTCAAACTTCTCAGTCTTTGTATCCCTCTTTCTTTTCTGAGCCCCGGGTACAGTCACTTTTGGTCGGCTCCTTTCCTCATCCAGCAGGGAGATTGTGATGGGCGTCTCTTCAACTTTAATGTCGGCGGCACTTCCATCTGCTTGATTAAAATATTACAAACAAATCACCACAATTTAATTTATTCACGAGTCTGTGTTCATAGGACAAACAACCGCAAAACTGGCAAGATGTAACTGCTCGTTTAGAATAGAGCTTAATGTTAAAATGATAGTTTTTCTCAAAGACCATCACTGAGTTTAGTTACACACTTACCCCTTTGTTCTGAGTCTTGATCCTGCGCTGTGGATTCGGAGTCGCTCAGTTCCAGGCTGGATGGCGACAGAGGCTCTTCCTTGCAGGAATCCAAAACATATTGGCTGCTTGTCGGCAGATTCCCAAGCATGGCATCTAGTTCATCATACCAAGGAAACTGCTCCATCGCGACGTCAGTACTGCGATTGTTCCCACGCATGTTGCGTATTTTCACATATTGTTGGCGAAGTTTCTTTAACTTGGTGCGGCACTGTGCAGCTGTGCGGGGGAATCCCAAAGCCTCCATGTCCCCACTAATTAACTTAAAAACCTGCTTGTTTTTGTGAGTGGTCAGCAGTAACTGCAATACATTTTCGTCTGACCATATTTTTATGAGGGCCTTTACCTCCTCTTCACTCCATGTCTGACCACGAGCCATTTTTCCCGGTTATGGTGGAAAGCTATTGTTTTGGTTGTATTTACCCAGAATGCCCTGTGCTGCAGGATGCTTCCTGTTTTTGGAGCGATTTCCGCTCCTCTTGGCATTCACCAATGTATCTCGACGCCAGATTTCACTTCATTTGAACCGAGAGGTTTTTAAGCAGACCAAAGGTTTGCGTTTTTAGTTTGCATTTGAGTTCAATTACGCATTCATGCCTGCACCAAAGAAATTTGACTTTCTAGGCAAACTGTTTAATCAAATCAAAGTTTGATTAAAGAGGATCAAACAGGCACGATGCACCTATGACACTTTTGTACTCTAATTAGGTGACCTCTTGTATTGGATTGTATTTTATAGTATCAAAGTAAAGGGGGTTAAAATTCAAAAGCATGTCACATTTTTCAGAATTTATTAAAAAAAAAAACAACAACAACCCTCTATCACAAGAAAACTTTTTGTAACAATACTTTTAGCACCATACTCAAAAAGCAATAGATGTTTATCTTTATTTTATGGAGTACAGGAAAAAGTAAAAAAAAAATTAATCACATAATGTCACACTGTCAGATATTTACTACAAACTGAAAGGTATAACAATAAATGCTCCCAAGAATCATCTGTCTCAACTGGATGGATCTCTTTGAAATAAGCCTTCTTGTTTCTTTACAACCCGATTCTTGTATGCTTCAAATCTGAAGTGTGGGCCTTGTTTCTGTTAAATAAAGTTTAGGCCCAGTGTTTTTTTATATCATTATTTTCAAAGCATTCAGACTGTGGAACCTCGTTTTCCTCAGCAGGGGATTCTTGTGGGTTTTTCTCGTTTTCATGGTCAGAATCTGTCCCTGGAGTCCCGTTGAAGCTCCCTGCTCTGTGAACATCACTTTGTTCCTCATGTACTTCAAAATGTGCTGACTGCCTATTGCATCCAGCACCAGGTTGTTCTACCTTGCATGAAGTTGAGGAGTTTAGATCTTTGCAAAGCCGAAGTCCATCTTCAACAAGCCCAGCTCCATTTAATGTGTGTGAGACTTTTCTGGCCTCCAGTGCTGTATTAAAAAAACAGAATAAAACAAAGCAAAAAACCAAAAAAGTACATGAGCTCTTGTTTTTAACATTTAATATTTTTAATTCAAGTTTGAAACGTTGAACTTGGACTTACTCCGTTCAGTAAGCACACATTATTGCTGAATAAACCCCAGAAAGTTTTTCCCTCAAATTAAAACTTCTGTTTTATGACAAGGTTTTGAAACAGACAGGGACACCTTGTGGTCATTTGCTATTTTCCAAGTTGGTTGACTCGATAGACACACTTAGCTTCACTCCTATAGCAACATTTGAAGACAGGCTTATTGTACTTTTTCAGTGCAGTATATCCATATGACCATTTGTTTTTTTAAATTTCACCTTTATCTAAGCAGTAAAATCTCACTGAGATTTTCAAGACTGACCTGTTTTAAATAGACAGACTAGTCTATTTTCTTCTACTTCTTGTTTTAAATAGTCTGTCTATTTAAAACAAGTCTGTGGCATAGTCACTCGGTCCAATTCATACAATTATTTAACAGATAACAGTTAAATACTAGGGTCAAGAGCAGACATCCAATAATACGAGTACTTCTTCTCGTACTTCATTCATCTTGCAAATTACATTCATTAAAAATATTATTTGACACAAACACTAACCTCGCAGTTCTACTGTGTTTCCAACAATTGTGACAATTTTACAATTACTTATTTCTCCTCCAAACACAGTAGTCAGTAGTATGTATTTTTCTAATGATCCAGATCCAACTTTTGAATCAGCGCCAAATCTATTAAAGGGGTGGTATTATGTATTTTGCAGGCACAAAGTGTCATTTTAAAGCACCATCAAGTATACGTTACCTTCAGTTGTTATGAAAATGTTATATATCAAACAAAACACAATTTGATGCTTTAAAATTGACCTCTGTGTCTTTAAGAAGCTCTTGCTCTTTTCTACACTCCCCCTTCTGCACACCATCATAACAATGCTCCTCCATTTTGTTGCTTACAACCATTGATAGGAGCATCGCAGTACCTACGATGAGCTCAGCAGACACGCAGTTCCTCTAGGTGTTTGTTAATTGCTGCTGCCACTAGTCTAATTGAGCAGCTGTGTTGGGGAGACACAGGAGAGGGGTATTCTACTAGACTGAGGAGTCAAGAAGGAGCTTTTGGTAAACAGAAAACACTTTGTATGAGCAAATATTTACACAGTCCCAAATGGTTGTCATGGGAGATTGAAGGAAAACTCAAACATGCATGAAGGAATTAAAGCAACACTCCAGGTCTTTGATGAGGGAATGACATTGTAACATGATATAAAGCTCAGGTATGGGTACTAATGATATCAGTCTCAGGTTTGGGAGATATTTTAGAGTTGAATCCACTGAGGTGTTAATAATTTTGAGCTTAACTGCATACATACCTCTTTGTCTAGCACACCGAGGTAGAGCTACAATAATTGTGAACAAGACGAAAGCTGCGGATGCTGCAGTGCTCCACCACGACCTCTGCTGGCTCTTTTTGTCCACGCCTGAAATACACATTTCTTTTACTAAGATGCCTCTGCTTATTGACTGTGGTGCATAAATGATATTAACAATCTGAATGCAGAGGGGGAAAAAAAGAGAAAAATCTCAAACTCACTTATTAATGCAACAGTAATGTTGACCTTGGTCTGAACGATGTGCCTGCTCTGCAAACTTGAGAAGGCACAAGTGTACGTTCCAGAGTGTTCCATACTGTCTGGCCTGCTGAGCAGGAGTGACCCATCTCCTTGCAGAAGCTGGTCCTGGTCAAGGACAGCTTGACCCTCCCACAGGTTGACCATGTGTCCTGTTCTGTTGTCATATTTTAAGATCAGAGTCTGCTCCACCAGAGAGGAGATGGTCCACGTGAGGGAGAAATTCTCAAGACTGTGTGGAGCCATGCACGAGATGGACAGTGGATGTCCCTCTTCATGAGTTATATTTTCTGAATTCAAAAGGAAATATGTTGTTATTGCCTGTTATTTATATGAAAATATTTCTTTATGACTAATCTATGATAAAGTTTACAGGATGCACCTTGGTTCTTCTGAGAAGCCGTCCACACCTGGTTTCTGTCTGCTGACATGAAAGAGCAAAAATACGTGCGGTCGGATAGATTACCCACAATTCTCAGCGTGCTCTCCACAGTGAACAGGCCCTTGTGATCTGCAGTCCTGATAGTGGAATTTTCCAGAGCCTCCTGAGCTGAGGCGGGCTCCGTGGCCCACATTACCTGCGGCATGGGGTAAATGTTGTGAGAGGTGCAAGTCACCTTGTCATCGCTCATCTCCATGGTTACCGACTGGATGGGAGCTAGGGGAGAAGTAGAAGAAAACAGTTTAAACTTTCAGGTCATATGGTGCAGTTTGTGGAAGGGGCAGCCAGAAATAACCAGGATGCTGTTTCAATGCGAGCAGAAAGACAGGGAATGGCGGACAAAGATTTAATCTATTCTTAGAGCTTAGTGATATGTTTCAGCGCTGGCTTTCAACAGAACAACTGTTTTTAGTCTAATCGCCTCTTAATGGTGCTGTTCTGCTGCACTTCAATGCCCTTGTTCTCTACTTTTGCAGTGGGTTAATGGGGCAGACAACCAACATGAACTTTACACACACTGTTGGCTTTCCACTGAACCTTCCCTCCACGTCAATTTGAAGTGAAAATCAGCTCTCCAGTGTTTTAGCACATATTCTACTTAGAACTTTAATTATATATAATGCCTCTCTTTTGGTAATCCAGAGTTTGGGTAGTTATTGACAAACTCTCTAATACAACAACGCTGCTGAAAAAATTGTGGAAAAAGGTGCAAAATGTTCTGCCTACACAGGGGCCTTGAGGTAATTAATCATTGTGGCCCTTTATAAGGTTTATTATATCAATTACAACAGAGAAAGACACTGAAACAGGCAAAAATAATTTCATGACAAGCCGTACAAACCTTTTAGCTCCAAGTTGACAAACATCTCCTGGTTGCCTTTGCGTGTGCTCGTGTAGCACTTGTACCTGCCCTTGTCCTGAACTTTAACCCTCCTTAGAAGCAGCGAGGCATTGCCTTGAGGGATGTGGGAGTTGAAGAGCGACGTTCTGCCGCTAAAGTGCTTGTTTTGGAGTCCAAACTGATCTTTGTGGTAGTAGTAGCTGTGAACAGGGATTTGCTGCTTGTACCAATGGATTACCACTGTGCCTGTGGGTCTATAGCTGCATGGCAGGACACAGTCATCTTGGATGATGCAAGTGACATTCAAGTCTGGTAACAAGACTGAAAACATACAGTTATTATAAAGATTTAAGAGCACAGGTTTTATGTTAGTTAAATGTGTTCACAGTTTGCTGGGAAAAACTAGAAAGTGTATAATTTTGATAACTAAATCTGAGCATTCGCCCCGTATTTATGACATAACAATACAAAGAAAAGGTATTGCAAGTTCCTCTGATTATAATCTCAGTCACATGTTTTTTAAGACATTTTATGTTTTTTAAAATGTTTTATTCAGTATTTCATCATTTTTGAACAAAGCACCAAGAACAAAATAATATTTTTCTGTTTTATTTTTGTTTTGAAAATTATAGCAATAACACAATTTCTGGCAAACATGAATGCAATTGTGTGCATCTTTTTTACCTGGTGATTTATTTGATTTATTTAACCAGTTTTAAAACACTGCTTATGTAGCTTTGTTCATAATTAAAGAATATCATAAAAATACATACCTTTTGAATTTGTCAACAAAAACTTTCCTGAGAAAAGTAGCAGCCTGAGGATAAGTCCTTTCATTTCTGCCATGTCAGTCACTCTCCACAGAGGTGTTAAACCTGTAACAGTCTCTTTCACAGCCGCGTGTGTGAAAACACGCTGGTGTGCAGTGAGCTGTTTCTGTGTGATTCCACTTTGCATCCTTCCTAACACTAATGAAACATGGATCTATTAACCCAGCAGGTAAAAGTTTAACCAGCTTCTTGGTGCAGAGCACAACACTTCACACCTCTTCTGAAGTAGTCTGCTGAAAACACCTTCTTTCTTTTTGTGACCTTGTGAGTAAGGAAAAAACTAGATAAGTTTTGATGTGAATAAAATCAGAAAATTGTGTTTTTTGGTAACCAAAGTGAAAAAGGAAAACATGATAATGCTCACTTTATATTAGGACACTGCCCGCATTGTGTCCTAATACTTTCCATGAACTTTTAAATCTAGTTTGATCAATTACATCCTTTAAAAAGTGCTGCAGCAATAATTTGCCCTGCACATCTCTTTCCTGTCCTGTGATAGTTGAGGTAGCCTCCAGATATTCCCAACAATGAATGGGAGCACAACTAGATGATGGATAGATAGATAAAAAAAAAACATATTTGTAAAATATTAGATCTGGTGGTCCCCTTTTTAATACTCTTTTGACGACCTCTATGGGACAGAGATGAGATGCCAGGTCAAATGTGAACAGCTGTCCTGCAGCTGCAGGGTCACATGTTTGAGTGTACCAAGATCCACGTGCTTGATTCTTGAAGATGGCGTTGCTCATCTCTGCCCTCATTCAACTTTAATCCCAGATTAAAGGGAGCATGCTACTAGTGCCACGCCAACAATAATGAGTTATACCAGTGCAACTGTAGCTCTGTTTCATTAGCTTTTTCAAAATTGAGTTCAAATATATTTTCTTGCAGTTTTTCCACGCTAAACCTTTATCATGAAGCTTTTATTCTCACGGATTGTAAATTGTCTCACTGTGTCTCTCATACTCATCTTTTCATGCATTTACACATCCACAAACTTGTTGCCACCAAGTGCATAATGTTTTGATTGTACAAATGTCACAAATATGTGGTGACCCTTATTAATTTTTTGGGATTTGTGTTGTCTAATCACATTTTTCTTTATGTGTTTATTCAAGAAAAAGCACCACAGAATGTAAACCTTTGTAATATAAACTGAAATTTTAAAGCACAACATCAGCCAGCAGGTAGACTTGCTAATACTCTGTGTGCGTCGCTGCTGTTTTTAATGAGTGCTGTATAATCTAAACAAAAATATCCAACTGTGGTCGGGAACTCTAAGTGTGGCAAATCGGACATCAGATTTTTTATTTACATTAATCCAAATGCTCTGTGGTTTTATCTTTCTCACCGTGTGTCTATCAGCAGGAAGGAAGATGATGGTTTTTTTGTGTTTGCTTCCATTTTGCTGAATCTGGCTTTCCAATCTTTTTCCCTTCAAACTCAAAAAGTAACAAAGCTATATTAAAAGAGGTCTCCAGTTGAACATCCTTCAATTCTCTGATCCGAGATGAAGCGAGAACAGTTGTGGGATCATATGATCAGGCTTACATGCTAAGCAACCAGAGGCCATAAGTTCAGTGTTTACTGAAGCCACTGCAGACATATGCTCACATCTGACTCCTCTTGATAGGATCATTTGCGTCCTCTCACCGCAGCCAAGCGCAACTTAGTGTTGGAAAATCCTGCAACGTATAAAACTAGGCTACAGGGTTTTTATTTTCATCTGGCCTGGACGATGATGAAACTGGTGTTTGTATTATGCGCTTCCCCCGCCCTGCATTGCCTCCAGTTTGTAGGTTACTGAAAGATTTCACCACCCACAGAAAAGAAGATTAGGGAGGAATTAATGGTATTCCTTTGTCATTATAGGAACAAATTGATATTTGGTTTTAAATCAGAGGGGTGGGGTCAGCGGTGGAGTCAGAGCAACATGTTGCGTCAGGACACATAAGCAGAGGGATGGCACTGTGACAGGCAAACTCAGCCAGGAGGATGCTCGTGCACTGGCGCTGAGCTGCTGGATATCTCCACTGATGTTCACCATGTTATGGGATATGAGAGTAAAAGATAAGGTAGATATGACCTGGTGTTTGCCTGGCAGGACAGAATGAGTGCACCTGGGACATGGACGTGTCACTAGGAGACCGGGACAGCCGTGTCTGGTTGAGACACTGAAATACTGGGAGGGACGTTTGGGTTCCTCTCGCATCTGAAGCCCCTGCTCAATCATGAGACTGGCCCTCCTGGCCTTGAGACTGATGGTTTTGGCCTGGCTGTGGCCTGTCACTCGGCTCAACAGCAGCACTTTTGCAAACAAGAAACGGCACAAAGAGGTCTATGTTGGGGAGAACACTAAAGCAAAGCATGGAGGGTAAGATTCCTCTTATTTTTCCAGGTACAACTTACATTGTCCAGTCTCTTCCGAATGGTAGTTATCTCAGACCTTGCTTGCATAATGGATCCCAGTGACACCATCAATACCATGCAGGTGAATCCAGGTCAGGACTGGCAGTGAAATATGTGACTCTGGAGGTATTTTTACATTTATTTCTGCACAAAGACATTGTTGCGCATGTTATCAAAGCCAGCTTTGGATTGTTTCTAGGAAGACACTAATCACCTCAGGAGGCAGATGAACGAGCGTTACCACATTATGTTTGACCCAATTACAAATGCCAGTACCCTGAATGTAACTGATTTTATTTGGGCCAAGGCTCTTGGTTTTAATCAGGGCTAAAGAGCAATTAGCCGTCACTCGCTCTCCCAGCCAGATGTTGCTTCTGTTTAGAGTCTGTTTTTGTTAGAGATTGCCTTACTGATCTGTCATTTGATCTTTTTTTTATTTTTTTTTCTAGACGGGTGGATCTTAAGATGAAAAAGCTAGACAGCACAAAGTCCCTGCTAATTAAATCTGAGCAGCTACTAAGGATTGAAGATCATGATTTTGCCATGCGCCCAGGCTTTGGAGGTAAGAAAGCTCAGCTTAATTAATATAGTTCTGTTTATTTATATATTACTCTTAAGTAGTTCCACTGTTAAAAGCAAACAAAAAGCTGCTTTTGAGTTACACATTTAAACTGGTCCACTCAACATTTAACTGTATTGTTCTTGTTCTCTATTAATAAATATTTGTTTTTATTATCAGATAATGTAGTCGACTATGCGGGTTATTGTGCTTATCTACCATAATAAGCAACGCCTAACACAAAAAACCTTGTTGACCTAGATTGTCTGGTGCCTGGGATTGTCTGGTCCCAGGCACCAGACTACAGCGGTGCAGAGAAAATAATCTGAACTGTGTTCCTAATTCTGCGCCTTTCTACACTTTGAAGGATAGGTCACTTTTTTCATTCACAATGTATTTTGGCATAGTAAAAATACTGGAATATTGCAATGAATGTGTCCATGTTGTGAACAAGGAAAATATAAATTTCTGTGATAATACTATTCCCTCATTGTGTGGATTACTACAAGTTTAAATGGACAATTTCTATATGGACTATAACACTGCATTTTATTTACTTTATTTTAGTATTACATGAAAATGCTCTGATTTACAGTTGCATAGTCTTTAGAATAGCCTCCAGGATTAAAAAACATTATTATCTTATGCTTATGTGTTTCAAATATGATTACATTGTATTCAATTTTTAAAATAAATTTACACAAAAATGAAAAGAAAGAAATAATGACATGTTTCTAGATTCCCACTTTAAAAGCCAGTAAGTTACTTGAACAAAACTAAACATTTCCAATAAGTGTGATGTTTTTCTGAATTTCACCAATGAATCCTCCTAAAATAACAAGTATCCTCCAAGAAAAACCTGACCAGGCACTAGTTGGTGATTACCTGTGTTTCTTTCAGAATGAATACGAACCGCCAGGACACATACAAATACGAAAACCACACTTTTGATTAATCCCAAGCACAATTAACACAAGAATGTTTCACCATCAGTCAAGTTGAGACCTAGCATTCCAGAGTAAATCCAAAAAATGGTCAACACTTAACATATTATACTTTACCGGAGATTCCAGGTGAGACCTTTGGAAAATCATAACCCCATTTTAGTCATGCCTTTCATCCATGGTAGATGGCTTCATTTCATACCTGAAAAAAATGTGGTATAAAAGGACTGAAACTGCAAAGGCATAAAGTGACTATAGTTGGGAAAATAATCAGAAACTATAGGTATTTGCAATACCTATAGTTTTGCAAATATGTGCCTTTGTGTAAATCGTGTTTACACATGATTTTTAAAATGCCTGAAGTGTAACCTTGGGGGGCATTTTCTGCCCTTGGAATGATTTTGTGTGGCCTCTGATAATGGCATAAGCGATAAAAAAAAATCTCCCTTAAACAAAAAAGATTGGGTGCAACTCAGAATTTTTATGTTTTATCACCAATGATTTTTTATCTTTTGTTTCTTATGCTTGTGTAGACGTTAGGACCACAAACATTGAGCAACTTTTACTTTAAAGCAGATCTGGGTGCGCTCACTAAACTTGACAAGATAATATAAGAATATTTAAACAAGGGATACTAATATTTATTGATGAGAATAAACCAACAAAATGGAAAACAGCAACATTGCATGCCTTTTTTGAAAAATAAGACAAACATGTGAAAACCTTTTTGTTTCTTTTGAAAATGATTTTGAATCATTTTAATCAAAAAGTGAATTTTGTTTTTGCTATGGTGACCCTTGAGTACTTGCAATTTCATGATTTCATGCACCAACTAAAGTAAAAATAACTAAGACCTGTAACAGTCCATTTAGCATTTGAGACAGTAGAAACACAATAGGGACCAGAATATTGGCTGGTGAAATTTGTTGACATCATTATAGTGATAAAGCTCCCATGTAACACTGTCACTTTGTCGAATTTCTCTCATAATACTTTTATATTTCCATTTAGTTTGTACTTTATGTTTTCAGCTGCAGATCATTGATGCTGATAAAAAAACAACCTTTGTGTGTGGACCCCCCTCTGTCTAAATATAATCCATTCCACTATTAGATTGCAGTTGTACCCTAAGTATTTACCCTCATTAGGTAATGGCACTTTTAGAGGAGCATGTGCAAATTGCACATCACACAGTATGTTGCGCATGCTCTGCTACTGGATGATGACTTAACAAGCACGATGGTCATAATAAGAAACTACAGCTCTAACGGAAAGTTTTTGCAGTATTTTATGTCTTTTATGTAGTTTTTCCATCCCTTTGCTGTATTTCTGACATATGCAGTTAAACCAGCTGTAGCTCATCCAGCCCTGTTTGTTTTCCTGCCTCTCTGTACATTTGGCATTTGCTCCTGGTATTGTCCAGGGTTTACTCAGGTCATGTGAAGTGAAAGTCTTACTGATGGGATTGTTATAAGCACTGATTATTTTTTTTTTCTTGTTGCATGCAGGATTATGGGACAACTCCAACTGAAATAGACAGCTGCAGAACATAAACTAAAAAAAAAATGTAAAAAAAAAATTTTATCCATGGAAGTTGTTAACTCTATAACTCTTCAAATATTTTTTGAGAGGATCTTGTAGCACATTCGTCAGATTAAGCAAGTTTCAGAAAACAAGTTTTGTACTGGAAAATAGGTCACACATTCTACACTCATGCATCATCCTTCAGATTCTGGGCCTTTACAACAGCTGAGGTCCTGCTAAAACATGTTAAGGACAAATCTGCTGGTTGATGAATGCAGATAATCCTATTTATGAATAGAATTGAGACAAATCTGACAAAACACAACTGTTTAAAGGTTTTGTTTTCACCCCAATCACCCTAATTCGGAAGTCCTTCATTACTTCTGTTAGTTTATAAATTACAGAATGGCCTAGCAACAAAATGCATAAAATATCTGTTGTTTCATCAACCTTTGAGACCACCCAGGGCTTCTTGTTCAAATGTACTCTGAATCCCCAGAATCAGAGCCAAATATAAAACGCAGTATTCAGTTCTTAGCCTCTTCTAATCTGGAAAAAAACTTCCAGAGAATTGCAAAAATGCCGAAACACTGAATTCTTTTAAATCAAAACTAAAAATTAGAGTTACTTTTGATTAATAATAACTGGTATATTGGTTAATTCTAGTCTTCAGACGTGATGAAAAAGATTTGTTACTTGCTTCCTGTTTAATGTTGTCATTATTGTTTATTGTGGCTAGATTGTGACTAGATTCATCTTATAAAACACTTTGTACTGCCTCTTTGGTAATATGTACAATACAAATAAACTTTATTTGTTGAGGTAATGCTACTATAGAAGGTGAAATAACCTCACAAATTACACATATGCAGTTTTAATATTTATGAGGATCTCTCATTTTTTCATCCTCGCAGAACTTATAATCTAGTATATGGAAAGGTGGTTATGCGACGTCAGTAAATATTATTTTCTAGTAGGAGACATTTATAGTAAATACGTTTAATCATTTAGGGTTTCATTTTAGTCAGCTGGCCCAAATAGAAACTTGATTCACTATTAATTGAACTGAGTCTGATATAAAATATTTATGTATATCATTGACATGTAGTATACCTTTGTGGAATGAAAAGGCAGATAATTTGGAGAATATTTTATCTTAAATCTTTTTCTCATTTTTTCAGGTTCTGCTCTTCCAGTTGGAATAGACGTCCAGGTGGAGAGCATTGACAGCATATCTGAAGTAAACATGGTATGCACCTCTGTCATTCCTCTGGTTTACATAAACTGTTCAGCCCGATTGCTGTTTATTTATTTTTTCTCTTTCACTTTTCTTCGCTCTTCTTCAGGACTTCACCATGACCCTCTACTTGAGGCATTACTGGCAGGACGATCGGCTGGCTTTCCCCTCCAGCAGCAACAAAAGTCGAACCTTCGACGCACGTCTCGTCAAGAAAATTTGGGTTCCAGATGTGTTCTTTGTGCATTCAAAACGTTCGTTTATCCATGATACAACTATGGAGAACATCATGCTGAGGGTTTTTCCAGATGGAAATATTCTCTACAGTGTGAGGTAAAAAGGCTTGCAGTCACTGAGCCCTTGGATAGCAACCCTTTTCTCACTATTTAGATAGAAACTTGATATCATAAACTATATATTCATCCTGCTGTTGCTTCTAGCTATTTATCCACCCTCATCAGGCAAAAACTGCAACATGTGCAGTAACAGATCCCCCTTTTGGCATAGGTAAAGATTCTGATTCACAGGTGGGCTATTTGACTCTTAGTGCCAGATTGTGGCACCTGATTGACCCAAAATAACTGAATGGTCCCCATCTCACATGATATTCACTGCTGTCATATAACTAACAGTAGACATGACTAGATAATAGAAAATGAGTTTAAATTATAAGTAGTCAACATATATACAAAACATCTAAAAAAGATGGCTATGAAAGAACCAAAACTGCTAAAGTACAGAAATATGTTGGGACAAAATGATTTGCATCCACTGGCAAGATTACAAACAAAACATTGACTATTTACTCTCATGAAAACTACCCAGGCACACAAGTTGCCTTTGCTATTCTTCTTTATTTATAATAAACTTTATTTTACTCCTGCTCTACTCTTCTCACCAGTCTACTTAATATTTCCCCTGAGGACTTGGGGATCAATCGATTGACTTAGACTGGTTGTCCAATATTGTGAGACAAATTTTATAAAACTGTGGGGTTTTTTTGGGACAAAATATGTGACAAGCTGGAAGCAGTGCGCAGAAAGCAAGAGTAACATGAGAAGGTAGAAAATTTGCTTTTACAGAATTGATAATATCAGTTTCATCTGCAGATGTCAAAAATATGGAATCCTCTCACTGAAGCCACAAACTGTCATTGAAAGTTGCTGCACATGCAATGTTTTCTTTTTTGCTTTTGGGTTAACAAAGTTGATCAAATTGAGTGATTTGAATGATGTGGGTGTTTATGTAACTTTAAGTTGTGTTTTAGGATCACTGTGACCGCTCTGTGCTCGATGGACTTCAGTAGTTTTCCTCTGGACACACAGAACTGCTCTCTGGAGCTGGAGAGCTGTGAGTATCAACCAGAAGCTGAGGGAACGTCTTGGACGTCTAATATTGTTCACAGTCAAACATAATTCCACGATTATTAGTTATTTTAGTGATCAAAATATTCTACAGCTTTTAATAAAGCATTTACATAGTTTTGCATTGGAAGATGTGGACCAGAGAATGCGCCGCTATTTCAGTTTATGTAACAGTGGAATGGAATCGGAAAGTAAACTCTGACTAACTTTTATTTTTTGGCGTAAATAAGACTATGTTAGTTTGTTTTGTTTCTTCTGTGCTGCTGTGACTTGCACCCACACACTTCTCACATTTCGTCACATTGCAACCCCAACCTTCACTGTAGTTTACTGACGTTATTTGATAGACCAACAGAAAGTAGTGCATAATTGAGTAGTGGATGGTATTAAACTTCAGTGTAAAGTGCATCTGGTTCCTTTACACTGTCACCTCTCAAACCAGTTGTTCTCTGAAGTAATCTGATGACTATTAGTAAACATTAGTGAACAAGAAACATCATGAAGACCATAAAAGACCACTGAGAAGTTAAAAGCTAGGCTAGGTCATATAGCAATCTTCAAAACTTTGATTAACTCTTCAATTCTTCATCTGAAAATGGAAGGCATATGACACAACTGTGAAACCTAAAATATGTCTGTTCATCTGGATAAACTGCAGTGTATCATTTTCCTTCTACTTCACCAAGATGCACTCACCATAACTTAAAATTCCCATGTCATGCATTGAGGTTTTGGGTGTAACTTGATGAAATGTGAACAACTTGGAGGGGAATGAGTATTTTTGCAATACACCGTAGATGATTGTCTTTAGACATTTTTTGACAGTCTAATTCAAATGTTCTGTGGGTTTTCTGTATTTTCAGAGCATTCTCTCTCTGTTATTGCCATACATTCACATCATGGAGCTTGATCTTAGAGGAAAGGCAGATATCCAGCTTAAAACAATCTCTCCTTCCCTCTGAGAAAAACACCCATGTTTCTCCTGAGAGAGGCAAAACGTGAATCTCTCCTCCCACTCTTCCTTCTCTCCTCTCTTTAAGATGCTTACAATGAGAACGACCTAATGCTCTACTGGAAGAACGGGAACGATTCATTAAGGACTGATGAGATAGTGCTCTCTCAGTTTTTTATTGAAGACTTCCAGCCTTCCTTTGGGCTTGCCTTCTACAGCAGCACTGGTATGTGAGGTTGGGGCTCTCTGAGCTGTATCCACTTTAGAGACAACCAGAGAGCTCCTCTAATGTTTTTTTTTTCTGTGATGTAGCTTGCCAAGATAATAATTCTAATAATGTTACATGTTGGCTTTGTATATATGTATAAAAGAAACAACTTAGTTTTTTTGGTTGTTTTTTTTTTTTTTTACATAAAATCAACTTGGATGGAAAGATGGATGGAAAATCAACTTCAAATGGGGCGTTTTGTTTGAAGCTCTCAGTAGCGAGTCCTTAAAGCACATGTTTGGGTTTCAACCTTCTTGGAAGATTCACAAAAACAAATATTACATTGAGTTAAAACTGTATGGCTGAAAATAGAATAATGAATGGATACAGCAAGCCTCATCGTAGGCCCCGGGTGAAAGAAAAAATATTGATTTTCATAGCTCTCTGTGGGAAAACTGATACTAAACAGCACTCAAAAGATTATTTTTCAATCAATATTTTTCTATGCTTGAGCTGTTATAATATTGAGATAATAAAATACTTATTTAATGGATCATTGTTGAAAATTATTAATGTAAATATCTAAATGATATCGTCTCAAAGTGCAGAATTCCTGAATTTAGTTCTGTTTTGTGGAGTTTTCTAAGGAATCCCCGCTGATTGTGTCAATTTCTTTTGCAGTAATCCTTTCTCCTGAATTAGCATGTAGCAAAAGCAGATTATATATCCAGTTGAGACGTTAACTTTGCAGCAGTCCCTACACACAGAAAGACAGAATTAAACGTCATCTGTAGAGAGCAACTATAAACATTTTTTCAGAAACTGCTGATGCAGCATTGCCCAAGCAAGGTGTCGCAACCGAACACAGAAACATTGGATCTGCTGTAGCATCTATGTAGAGAACTTAGTGGTAACACCAACTGCAGATTGTACATAATTGGAGTAGGGGGGAGTAGGGGGGATGCCTCCACCAGCATAACTGCAGAGATAGCTATGGATAACACTTTAACTAAGCTTTATCAAAACAAAAGATTTAAGTCTTAGAAGTAGAAAGGGAGTCTGCCTCACAGACATTTAAAATGTTGCTTTTTTTTTCAGACTCAATGTGTATTTTGGTTTGTTTTTCAGAGTTATGGTGGCACATTTTTCCTTTTTTCTCCTGATGGTTGCTTTGCTCTGCATTTTTGCACTGTTTCAGGTTGGTACAATCGACTCTACATAAACTTCATCCTAAGGAGGCACATTTTCTTCTTCATGCTTCAGACCTACTTTCCGACCATGCTGATGGTGATGCTGTCATGGGTGTCTTTCTGGATAGATAGGAGAGCCGTACCTGCTCGTGTCTCATTGGGTAATGAGAAAACGTACAGCCACAATCTATGGAAAAATACCGTTTGCAAAGATCAATTAAAGTAACTATTCACAAAGAAAATCACTTTTCTTGTGATTTAATGTAAAGAAGAGGATGGAAACAAAATGTTGATTTGTGTATTGACTAGCCACATCTGATGATTTTTAGTGTTTTCTTGCATATTTTATCTCTGCTTTAATAATTATGGTTTAAAGATGATAATCAACTATTGAATGTTGAGATAGTAAAATTAATAAATAAAAACAAAACTTTGCAAAATTCAGGGTGTCTCCCTATGGACACAGAAGGGGGGTTTCTAGGCAAGAGAAATAAATGAAGCCTTTGTTTATTGCAAACCAAACCAACCGGATTGGTCGTTAGGACAAACAGAAAATCACAGGGCAGCAACTCAATGCATTTTACAATTTAGGTGTTGAAGATGTTAAAGACAACTTGATGAAATTCAAACTGAGAATGAAAAGGGTTCTGGAAGGAGATTTAAGTAACTTTAACAGCCTTGTTGGTGCCAGAAACTGTTTACTTAGATTTTAATCCACCACAATTTATTGAGTTTCCAAAACAGCAAAATATCCACAGAGCTACACTAATATGGATGAAATTGCCTAAGTAATGATTCAGTATTAATTAATTACTTAAGGAATTGATAGTTTCATAATGTAACCTATTGGGCTTCAGTTGTACATGCATATATGAAGTTGTACATATAATCCATACATATTTTCTTTTTTGTGCACTCATGTCATTTCTGTCTGCACACGCGTGTGTGCGTGTGTATGTGTGTGTGCAGGCATCACCACTGTTTTGACCATGTCCACCATCATCACTGGTGTCTCTGCCTCTATGCCACAAGTGTCTTACGTCAAAGCCGTAGACATCTACTTGTGGGCAAGCTTCCTGTTCGTCTTTTTGTCCGTCATCGAGTACGCTGCTGTCAACTATTTCACCACGGTGGAGGAGATGAAGAAGCTGAAGAATGCTAAGGTCCCATTCAATTTTCAGTTCTCTCATCACGTCTTCTTAACGTTTTTGTAATTATTTTGACCTTCATGTTGTTCGCTCTGGTTTTCTTTCGCTGCAGATCCCCAGTAACTTCGATACCACCCAAGCCATGGCCTTTGATGGGTGTTTCCACGATAACGATATTGACCTGGTTTCTTTCCCAGAGGTCTCCATCACTCCGACTACAGACAGAAACACTCAGCCTCGAAACTCCACCATTTCTGCACCCACAGAGGGAACCAGGCTCCGTCGCAGGAACACACTGAAATACAACCTGAGCTTCATCAGGAGCAACAGTTACATGATTGACTCGTATTCTAGAGTCATCTTCCCCATGGCTTATCTGCTCTTCAACATCATTTACTGGAGTTTGTATGCTTAGGACATTTGTTAAAAAGACTTACTAAGTACCATAAATGCTGGTCTATCCTGCCATGATGACCTTTTGTTTGCACAGTGTTTGATGCAGAGCTTTAATATCTTTTATGACGTCTCAGATTCAAACAGCCGAGATCAGCTGTTGCAGCAAATTCAGTGCTGACCTTGATATTGGTATCCTTCACAAAGGTGTGTAAAAGACCTTAAAATAAATCCTTTATTGCAGAAAATAAGTCAGACTGAAACCTTTAGAAAAAATTAGTTTTTAATTCAATTAAAAAAGAATTGATTATTCAGTGGAGAAATCCGCTGTGTAATTTCAAAATTCTTTAAAAAATCTTTTCCTAGGGTGCCGGGGAATTTGTCTGCATCTGTAGCCACAATTTTCCGAATGTTCATACGTGTCTTCAAAAAGCGTCATTTGGGAAAAGTCTTAACCATTTATATTTCTTTTTTTTTTGTTGTTGTTGTTGTTGTTATGTTTTATTTCAGAGAATAATTTGGCATGAGGCAATTTTCTTTTCTTTTTTCATGTGTTCTGACTTGTAATATATAAAGAAGATGGTTGCCTGCATGTGCCAAGGCAGGGCAGTTTTGCTCTACAAAAAGGACATATCATCGTAGTACCGTAAATATTTGATTGACTTCATTAAATCAACATTTCAGATTAGACAAGCCACTTCAGTGAAATTGGAACCTGTACAAAGCACTATATATTTATCTTTACAAATAAACCTATGGTTTTAAATACTGTATGTGTCAGGCTACTTTTTGGCCGATCGTTACATCAGTTTACTCTTCTTTTTTTAGTTATGCCCAAAACGACATTGTTGTTTCAACATTATTTGGAGCTCAGCTTTGTGCTAAAAGCAATGTCATCTTTGTCGATGGCTTTCCTTCTAACACTTCTGGTGAATTCTTTCTCAACCTCATTGTACTCCAGGTCCATCACAGGTCAGAACAGACACATACAACCACACACATTCATGCCTAGGGGCAGTTTTAGAGCAACCAAATAACCTAACATTCATGTTTTTGGAATGTGGGAGGACGCTGGAGTACCCGAAAGAGCCTGCTGTCTAAAAGACAAAAACCTTTTTGCTACAGGCAGCAAATAAAGAAAGGCACATCGACGCCACCACCAGTATTACCTGACCAATAAACGTACTTATACAAAGCATATTTTTATGGATGTTAGTCACAGTTAGACCTATAAAGGTGGGTTGTTCCAAAAACTGTGAAAAGATCCAAAATACTCACAATAACAGACAGACAGATGGGGCTTTTCAGATGGATTCAAAACTGGAGCTTAAAGGTATTACTGCATGTTGACAGGTTGTCCTGCAAATAAAAGCATGGATTAAATGGAAAATAAAACCAGAGTCCTGAGAAACAGGCATTACAAAACAAGTCTGGAACATTTGGTTGAATGCCAAAACACAATCTGGCAAAGACTGAATCCCAAAAGCAGGTGAATGAGAGCATGAGCAGGTGAGCTCCTTTGGGGCCTCTGGTGGAGGGAAGCGGTGATGCAGGGAAAACAAGACGGCTCTGCTGCACTGCAAGAGCATGACTTATCTTACATTTCGCAATATATCACAAAACATGGAAATCGTTAGAGCTATCTTGAGGAAGTGAATTATGCTTCGGGTTACTAACCAGTTAAACCACAAAGATGGCATTTTAAAGTAGCTAATGAAATAGATTAATAATATAAGACAGGTTGTATTCAAAGCAATATGGTGGAAAAAATAAAACTCCACAAATCATTTATCCATCCACATTCTCTAGTTTATCAGACATCAGGTATTGGGAGTAAAAGATCTGCTAAACTAGGACTCTCCTTTGAGCTCCCCTCATTTTACAGACCTCTGCACCTTATCTCTGAGGGGAGCATCACTACAGCCACTTGTATCAGGAATTCATTTTTCCAGTCATGATGCACATCTCTATGCCATAGGTCAAGGTTAGCCATTAGCAATTCAAGCTGAATGTAAATTTAAAAACCTGGACCTGACCTGGACAACAGTAATATTCTAAAAAATGTAGAATTTTATATTTGTTCAACTCAACATGTATAGCTTACCTTACAATAAAATACCTATTTATGTTTTCTTTTTACTGAACATGTCTATTAAACACACACAAGCACAAACTCCCTGCTGTGCTGGGAAGGACTCCATGTACTACAATTTCCATTATCTTTGATTTATTGTATTTGTCAAAGAAGAAAAAGCATTGTTTCTGTATAACAATGTATATGAGCTGTTTAACCACAATAAAACTACTTAGCTTGATATGATTCTTTTATAGTTAACTTTGGAACCAATTGCAAATGTCCAAGTTCAGCTACTTTTGTGACACACCTTATACTCTCGCCCCAACCACCTACGCTTCAGTGTGCTGCCTTGCTTAACAATGTGTTAGTTTAAATGCAGCTCTACAAGCCACAAATATGAATGAAAGGCATGTAAATGATAATTCTGCAACAGTGATGATCACCTCATTCATACCATGACAGGCACAGCGGTGCCTGACATTTCTGGCTGCACTAAATGTTTCAATGCCAGGGCACTTTGAGGTCCGCAGAGTTGCCTTGGAAACGTCTTTTGTTTTACGTCTATCAAAAAGAACACTGAGGAGGTGAGGACACACCCTGAGGCACACCTTAAATGCCAAACAAAAATAGAAACGCAGGTCTCTTGCCTTCCAAAAACTGTACAGGAAACCTGTTGGTGTACAATACATATTTCTCGTTTAGATCTCTATGATCTGGTGCGCAAACAAGAAGTTCCTTTTAATACTTTCTTCATTGTTGAGTGACACACGCTTGAGCTAAAACGAATACAGCTGACGTCCACTTACTGGGACTGACGTTTTGAAGGCGTGTCTGGATTCTGCATGAGAAAATCACAGTAGAGAAACACACCGCCAGCAGCTGGAATCAGGCTTGTTTCAGCCAGGAAAATGTTTGTGGTTAGCTTTACGGTTTAGCTTTCCTTGGATTCTGCTGTGGGAAGTTATGCTCCATGGAAATGAAGACATTATGGGAGCTCCATCAGTTCATTTGGACAGATGTTTTTGCCAGCACAAATTGGGTTCTTCTGTCAGGTAAAAGTTCTGGTGGTGGTGTTGTACTCTTTTTGATTAGAACCAGCTCATCTAACGTAAAATGACTGCGAACTACATAAATAAGTCTAAATCATGCACTTATAAACATATAAGTAGTTTTTAAATACATCTTTTTGTGTTTTATATACTGATGAATGTCATTCAAAACAAGTACTTTCACATATACGTATGTATATATTTCAAATGAGGAACAAGGCATTTCAAAGTGCTTTACATCATAACAAACACAAAAACACAAAGTCATGCAACATAGAATCAACAATCAAAACATTACATGAAGTCCAGTGCCATCATTAAATTTGTGATTGATTACGTTTCAAATACAAATCTAAACAGGTGGGTTTTTAGTGAAGATTTAAAGGAAGTCAGTGTTTCAGCTGTTTTACAGTTTTCTGGAAGTTTGTTCCAGATTTGTGGTGCATAGAAGCTGAATACTGCTTCTCCTCGATTGATTCTGGTTCTGGGGATGCAGAGCAGACCAGAACCAGAAGACCTGAGGGGTCTGGAAGGTTAGGCAAGCCAACTGTGCTGAACCCAAACCAACAAATAGACTTGACACCATGTTTAAAGATGTTGATACGTTCTCAGCTGTCATTCTGATTATCTAAGCAATCCACATAAGACTGGAAAAGTTTTTCAAAGTCTCGACATTTATATTTTATCTCAAATGTTGGATTTTATCAAAATGTTTGTTATCCAGGCAGAAAACCATAGTTCTGTAAGGATTCAAACTGAATTTTGAGCAATCAAAATTCAGTTCTCCTATCTGAGGAGAATGTCAACAAATGGGTTTAACATGGTTTAGATAATTATATCTTCTGAAAAGCAATAATTAGAATTTCAACTGAAATATAATGCCTTCATCCTCCATTTATTAGCTTAGGTCACAAAGGTTCACAAATGATTACTCCTTGCAGTTCTCAGGAAGATCGAATTGCTTGCAATAAAACTTACACAGCAAACGGAGGCATCAGATTTCACGTCATCTTTACTTGGTTCACTGAACAATAACAATGCAGCCTCATAGTCTTCTATGATGGGGTCTAATCTGAACAACAGAACACCATATAAATGGAAACTTCTACACAATATAATATACAACAAACTCTGTTTGCTTTTCATTGCTAATGTCCGTGTCAGGGTGTTTTTATTTTTTAATTTTTTGTCCCCAATAGCATCGGCCGATGCTCAAAAATCAACATTTTAAAGGAAGTTTTATTAGTAACATTTTAAAAATCGTATGTATAAAATGGTTTAAACCAAACCAGCATTAAAATATTTTTTTAAAAGATATAGTGTGTTTCAAAATCAGAAAAATTAGAGCAATTTAAACTTTGAAATTCTGAATTGGTTTATGCTTCTAGGTTTACATTAAAATGTAAAAAAAAAATTGTTACAAAACCAAATGTATTTTTAACAAAGTTGTAGTTTCTACCTTTTTTTTAGATACCACCATGAAACATTGAGTAAATGGTCTTTAAAGACTGAACTAATCTTTTCACTTGATCGAATACAAATTATTCATTTTAACTGACTTCTAATAATTTAGCTAAAAGGCAAAGTTAGTCACTGTAAAAACTGCTATTTTTTTACCCACTACTATTGCTAGAAACGGTAGAAGGAAATATCAAGGAATTGAACAACAAAGTCATTGAGTCCTCTTTCAAGATAAACATCCTAGATTAATTATGTTGTTCACTCGTACTGTTATTTTCATCACCTTAAACACAGAGACATTATTTTTTGGACTTTAAAAGCTTTTACCAAATCAGTAAATTTTTGGTTCGAACATTTGAAACCAAATATTGGCAAAATTTTTATAAAGGATATATAGCCATCTCCCCACACTATCTGATACTAAATGAGACTAAACTATTCCTGTTTTAGGTTAGTAAGGATGACCAAAAGAATTTCTATTTCACAATAACAAAATAATGAAAGAGATGTCTCTTTGATAGAATTTCAAATACATTTGCTTTAATTTAGAAGTTTACAGCAGTATAGGAGAGCCCAGATGACAATGTACTAGCTTTCTGAATTTTTACTGGGTTAACTCAACATTTTATTCAAACAGAAGCATTCTGCAGATGTATTTTAGAGCAACACCTCTAAAATACAGCTTCCTTGTATGGCATAATAAAATAAATCTGGCAATATTTCAGGAAGAGATCTGGCAGACATCCACAAATCTGATTGATCCTTGTGTACAATTTACAGATTCCCATTGGTGCCACATTAATCTGATCCCATAGATATAAACACCACTGAGATCTCCAACTTTCATACAGTCCTGGAAGGATACGGTTTCTTTGTCCCACAGATAAAAGTGTTAAATGTTGGCCTAAGCTAATAATAGAGTGTTATTATCCATAGCAAAATGAGTCCAATACCAACATGGACAAAGTTAATGCCATGATGAGGAAAGAAAATGATGTGAAAACATTAAGGTAACATCTAAAGACATTTATAAGGAAGTTAAAGCTCAGACATAAATGTTTCCAAACTAGCAATCACCCTATGCGAAGCGCCAGATTAGTTACTAATAGTTTCTTCCTTGTACTGTGAGTGTCATTGTAAAAGTTGAAAAACAAAACGCAGGCTGTGTGGACAAATTCAGGTGTGGTTGATCAATAAACTAATTTGCTTGCCCCTTTAAGGGTGATATTAAATTTGTTCTAGAAAGGGACAAATATATGAATGTCTGAGTTCAATTTGATCATAACACAAACTTGCAGGCCCTGCAAACAATAAAAGGCAAAAAAACTCCCAAAATCTTAATGCAACATGCAGCAAATATATAACAAGTACTAAGAGGTGAATGTAGTGATATCAATCTTTTGATACCAATATTTATGTTTGCATTTCTGACTGATATCGGTGAATAAGACTGTTTGTTCTGTTACACAAGACTTTTCAGTTCAATTTTTCTCATGTCTCATTGCTTCTGTGACAAAGCTCAGACAGATTGATGAAAATGAAAGATAAGCTTGTCAGAAATGTTATCCAAGTTGTTTGGTGTTTCTTGTCACAAAGAGATGTTTAGCTTTATCAAAACTTTCCATTACGTACTTACTAACTGTAAATTATTTCACAGACTGAAGAAACCTGGTTCTTGTGTTACATATGCAATGTGGCTGAAGATACATCTACTTATTGTCCTCCTATCAGGTGAGGTCTGACATCACCCGCAGTATGACTAAAGACGTGAACAAAGGTTATTATCAAACAAAGTAACAGAGCATTGAATCAACCTCCACTAATAAACGACTTATGTCTGCATTCCACATAGTTCATCATTCCCGCATGTTAAATTCCTTTCCTTTTCATTCTGTAACCTGTTTATCAACATTGATTCCAGACTGACTGAAAGAATATTTCAACACCTCTGGACTGCAGCTTGTTATCTTGCAATTTTCGAAGCAGTACTTGCGCGACTTTTTTTGATCTTGATTCCTGTGACTGTGACCAAGACTGAGGCCATTCTTTAATATTTCTTAGTGATTGATATGATGTAACTCTTTCACATGGCTCCATTTTGGGCAAACAGACAAGTTGTGAACGACTGGTGCCTGAATGTCTCATTGAAAAACCCAACCAGACTAACTCAAAAGATACAACTCCTTACTGTAGCTGTTTTATTTCTCTAATCAGGTCAAGCTTTAGGTCAACTAACCTCCACTGCTCCGTCCAGCATTGCCACATCAACAACAGCTTCACAAACCTCAGGTAAATAATATGCTAAGGCTTGTACAACCTAAAATGAGAAATAAGACAGAACTGAAAACAACAGTTCTCAAGACAAAACAAGGATAATTGGAATTACCTTCACTTTTACAATGCAAACTTTAAATTTGCACAATATTTCTTTATGCCTCTATTGATTCACAGTTACAGATAGAATGATGGAGAAAATAAAGAGGTAGCATATTAAACAACAAATTAAACTGTCATGTTAAGACAACTTAACACAGAGGACAAAAATCACAAACTGAAAACAAAAATGAAATTGATAGTTTTTCATTCTTCAGCAGGTGAAGCATCTGTTGTTCCAAGCTCCCAAGCTGCTTCCTCTACTTTTCACACAGTTACAGCAGGTAAATTAAACTCCTCAGCAAAAATATGACCCAGCTGTAATACTTGTAGCTGTATAACAGAGAAACAAATCCAAAGGTGGACAAGTGGTCAAATTATGTCATTGTAATACAAACACGTAAGGTAACACAGTAAATTATTTTGTGAATCAAATTATTCAGATTATTTAAAAGATAACTCAGCAGTTGATCTTTGCAACAGCATTAATATTTGAGGTTATAGTCTTGTATTTAAATATGCATTTTAACAGATTTTCCATTTTTTCCAATCAACTGAAGTTTCTGATAGTCAGTCTTCTGCTGCTTCATCCATTATTCCAACTTCTGCAACCACCGTACAGACCTCAGGTAAACAAATGACAGACATGTCTCACCTACAGTACAAACGTAGAAAAATATTTTACCCAAAGGGGCTTTGGGAAGGAACATCTCTTTTGAAATATACTAATCATCAATTACGAAATTAATTTTGACATTATTCTTCTAAATTTTGTTTGATTTTTTTTTTATAGTAGTGTTTTATTTCCTTGATGTCAATGTGGATGTCACTGGACCGAGTAAGAATGAATCCGACATCATTGCCTGGGTACGTAAGGAAAATAGTTGGAGGTCAAAATCCGATTATATTACCAGAATTTTGACGTCTGAATCCTATAAATAAATGTGGTCATGGTTATTTTCTTTCAGCTTGACCAGGTTTTCCGAAATGAGCTGGGGCCCTGCGTGTTTCAAGGAGCAACAACTACTGCCCCCACATCTCAGCAAACTGTAAATGTGACAGAACAAGTGGCAACAACACAGACTTCACCACAAAACTTTAGTGCAACTACAAATGTACCAACAGTGTTACAGGGCAACATAACATCTAAGGCTGCAACAATGCTAAATGGCAACGACACAACAACGATGGAAGCAATAATAAATAGTAATATCACAACTACAGATGCAACAGCAACACCAGTAACTGAAAACGTCACAACACCAGCTTCGATAACAATGTTACATGACAACACAACAACCACAGTTGCAGCAACTGTTTTGAATGACAACAAAACAACAGCGGCATCAAAGGCATCAATCAGCAACACAACAGTTACAGCTGCAGGAACTGCAGCATTTGATGGCAACATAACGTCAACGGCTGCATCAACTACTGCGGCACAAAGCAACATGACAACTACTGCTGCTTCAACTACTGCAACGCAAAGCAACATGACAACTACTGCTGCTTCAACTACTGCAACGCAAAGCAACATGACAACTACTGCTGCTTCAACTACTGCAACACAAAGCAACATGACAACTACTGCTGCTTCAACTACTGCAACGCAAAGCAACATGACAACTACTGCTGCTTCAACTACTGCAACGCAAAGCAACATGACAACTACTGCTGCATCAACTACTGCAACACAAAGCAACATGATAACTACTGCTGCATTAACTACTGCAACACAAAGCAACATGACAATTACTGCTGCATCAACTTCAGCAACACAAAGCAACATTACAACTACTGCTGTATCAACTACTGCAACACAAAGCAACATGACAACTACTGCTGCATCAACTACTGCAACACAAAGCAACATGACAACTATTGCTGCGTCACCTACTGCAACACAAAGCAACATGACAATTACTGCTGCATCAACTTCAGCAACAAATAGCAGCATGACAACTACTGCTGCATCAACTACTGCAACACAAAGCAACATGACAATTGCTGCTATGTCAACTACTGCAACACCAAGCAACATGACAACTACTGCTGTGTCACCTACTGCAACACAAAGCAATGTGACAACTATTGCTGTATCAACTACTGAAACACAAAGCAACATGACAACTACTGCTGCATCACCTAATGCAACACAAAGCAACATGACAATTACTGCTGCATCAACTTCAGCAACACAAAGCAACATGACAGCTACTGCTGTGTCACCTACTGCAACACAAAGCAACATGATAATTGCTACTACGTCAACTACTGCAACGCAAAGCAACATGACAGCTACTGCTGTGTCACCTACTGCAACACAAAGCAACATGACAATTGCTACTACGTCAACTACTGCAACACAAAGCAACATGATAATTGCTACTACGTCAACTACTGCAACGCAAAGCAACATGACAACTACTGCTGCTTCAACTACTGCAACACAGAGCAACATGACAGCTACTGCTGCATCAACTACAGCAACACAAAGCAACATGACAACTACTACTGCATCAACTACTGCAACACAAAACAACATGACAACTACTGCTGTGTCACCTACTGCAACACAAAGCAACATGACAATTACTGCTGCATCAACTTCAGCAACAAATAGCAACATGACAACTACTGCTGCATCAACTACTGCAACACCAAGCAACATGACCACTTCTGCTGTATCAACTACTGCAACACAAAGCAACATGACAACTACCGCTGCATTAACTACTGCAACACCAAGCAACATGACAATTACTGCTGCATCAACTTCAGCAACAAATAGCAACATGACAACTACTGCTGCATCATCTACTGCATCACAAAGCAACATGACAACTACTGCTGCATCAACTACTACATCACAAAGTAACACTACAGCTACTATTGCAACAACTACAGACCTAAAAAGCAACACTCCAACCACAGTTACAACTACAGCGTCACAAAGCAACAGTCCAACAACTCCAACAGCTACAGCACTAACAAGCAATGGTTCGACAACTCCAACAGCTACTGCACAAATAAGCAACGGTCCGACAACTCCGACAACTACTGCACTAACAAGCAACGGTCCGACAACTCCAACAGCTACAGCACAAATAAGCAATGGTTCGACAACTCCAACAACTACTGTACAAATAAGCAACGGTCCGACAACTCCGACAACTACAGCACTAACAAGCAACGGTCCAACTACTCCGACAACTACAGCACTAACAAGCAACGATCCGCCAACTCCAACAGCTACAGCACTAACAAGCAACGGTCCGTCAACTCCAACAACTACAGCACTAACAAGCAACGATCCACCAACTCCAACAGCTACAGCACTAACAAGCAACGATCCACCAACTCCAACAGCTACAGCACTAACAAGCAACGGTCCGTCAACTCCAACAACTACAGCACTAACAAGCAATGGTTCGCCAACTCCATCAACTACAGCACTAACAAGCAACGATCCGCCAACTCCAACAGCTACAGCACAATTAAGCAATGGTCCGACAACTCCGACAACTACAGCACTAACAAGCAACGGTCCGACAACTCCGACAACTACAGCACTAACAAGCAATGGTTCGCCAACTCCATCAACTACAGCACTAACAAGCAACGATCCACCAACTCCAACAGCTACAGCACTAACAAGCAACGGTCCGTCAACTCCAACAACTACAGCACTAACAAGCAATGGTTCGCCAACTCCATCAACTGCAGCACTAACAAGCAACGATCCGCCAACTCCAACAGCTACAGCACAATTAAGCAATGGTCCGACAACTCCGACAACTACAGCACTAACAAGCAACGGTCCGACAACTCCGACAACTACAGCACTAACAAGCAATGATCCGCCAACTCCAACAGCTACAGCACTAACAAGCAACGATCCGCCAACTCCAACAGCTACAGCACAAATAAGCAATGATCTGCCAACTCCAACAGCTACAGCACAAATAAGCAATGGTCCGACAACTCCGACAACTACAGCACTAACAAGCAACGATCCGCCAACTCCAACAGCTACAGCCCAAATAAGCAACGGTCCGACAACTACAGCACTAACAAGCAATGATCCGCCAACTCCAACAGCTACAGCACAAATAAGCAATGGTCCGACAACTCCGACAACTACAGCACTAACAAGCAATGGTCCGACAACTCCGACAACTACAGCACTAACAAGCAATGATCCACCAACTCCAACAGCTACTGCACAAATAAGCAAGGGTCCGGCAACTCCAACAGCTACAGCACTAACAAGCAACGGTCCGACAACTCCAACAACTACAGCACTAACAAGCAACGGTCTGACAACTCCAACAACTACTGCACAAATAAGCAATGGTCCGGCAACTCCAACAGCTACAGCACTAACAAGCAACGGTCCGACAACTCCAACAACTACTGCACAAATAAGCAATGGTCCGACAACTACAGCACTAACAAGCAACAGTCCGACAACTACAGCCCTAACAAGCAATGATCCGCCAACTCCAACAGCTACTGCACAAATAAGCAACGGTCCGACAACTCCAACAGCTACAGCACTAACAAGCAACGGCCCGCTAACTCCAACAACTACAGGTCTAAGAAGCAACGGTTCGCCAACTCCATCAACTACAGCACTAACAAGCAACGGTCCGCCAACTCCAACAACTACAGCACTAACAAGCAACGGTCCGACAACTCCGACAACTACAGCACTAACAAGCAACGGTCCGACAACTCCAACAACTACAGCACTAACAAGCAACGGTCTGCCAACTCCGACAACTACAGCACTAACAAGCAACGATCCATCAACTCCAACAGCTACAGCACTAACAAGCAACGATCCATCAACTCCAACAGCTACAGCACTAACAAGCAACGATCCGCCAACTCCAACAGCTACAGCACAAATAAGCAACGGTCCGCCAACTCCAACAACTACAGGTCTAAGAAGCAACGGTCCAACAACTACAGCACTAAGAAGCAACACTCCAATCACAGTTACAACAATTACAGCATCACGAAGCAACAGTCCAGCCATAACTACACCAAGTCCCATTTTGCCATCTTTGATCACCAGCATGTCAACTTTATTGCCAAACATGACTGTGTCATCGCAGTCATTGAATCCTCAAGCCCCGTCTTCAGGAGGTTCAAGGAGGAAGCGTTCCGTCCCCCAGAACAGCGACAATTTGACGATAAGCAGGTATGAAAAATGAACTCAAGCGAATGGGTAAAATGATCTATTCTTTTCTAAACATTCTAACATTCATGGAATTGTATATGTTTTATTTGTACCGAATTGTAAAAATAAATGACTGTATTTCAAAATGGCACGTTATCCAAAATAACTGTCAGCTGAATTAGGCAGCACTTTTTTTCATTCTTCTTACATCTCTTTTGTTACAATATTGATTTTTTTTTCTTTTTTTAGCAATGACACAGCTTTGGTTTTTCAAGTAAGTTAATAATTACATGCAGCAATAGGTTTCATGGTGAGTAGAAGTATTGAATAACAGTTTGGTTTGTGTTTTAACAGGGAATGGAAGTGTCCTGCTCTATAAAAACTGAAATAAAGTAAGTGAAATAACACAGCTCTTATATTTGACACATGCATATCTCTATTCTCGGTTTTGATAAAACTGATATGTTCCAGTCAGACCAAGTGCACCATCATGCTTGCGCTGAGTCACAAAATATCATCATGCTGTATCCTACAAAAACTCTGTGCAGCCAGCAAAAGTTCCTCTGACATCCATGTGGTGGGAAACAGGATAGATGAACAGAGTGAGTAATAAATTGGACTTTTTACTAACCTCAGAAGCTTCTCATTTGTAACAAAGTCTTGATCTTTCTGAACAGATCGGCTTCAAAACAAGTGCGATGGTAACTTAGAGGAGCCAAACAGCTGCATTTATTCTGGTCCGCTGGGTGCGTCATGGTAAGGGTTTGGTATTTGCTAAGCATGTTTACAACAGCAATGTGTGCAGTCCTGACAAAGAACAGTTCCACACAACTTATCACAATACTCTTGCATTATTAAGTGGAAATTCATCAAAAGCGACACACATACTTCAAAGATTTCACTGGGCTTGATAATTCAGAAAATCTCTTTAAAAAAAAAGACCATTTAGATTTTTCTGAAATATCAAGCACAAATGTGTGTGCTTGATATTGATACCAGTAACCGACTCATACTTTTCTATCCTGATGTGGAAAGAAAATATGTTTCAGTGCACAAAGAAAGACTTTTACTTTTATATGTACAAATTATATTAACCTCTTTGAATACCCTGTGTTGTTTTCAGTGTTGAATCTAAATTAACCTACTGATGTTTTCCTGCATTTGACATGAACAGATTAATAATCTTTACAGATGTCCTGAACCTAAAATATTTATTTTCGATGTTTAAATCTTTGACAGCAGTATCAGCTCATTGAATAAAAGAAATGTTATTAAAAAGCCAAAATGTTCTTTCTGTATTTTGCAGTTGGGGGATATTTTTATTTCTAAAATATGCAAAGAGTCGGTATAAGAGTATAAAGTTAAATGCACAAATTTAACAAAATATGATGTTTGTCTTTTATCAGTGTGGAGCCTGAGTTTGCATATGTCATTCCACCAATAAACCTAACAGACTGTGTGACAGGTGAGGTATTTATTTTTTTTTATTTTTTATTTTTGTTTATTTGTTTATCAGGAGAACATACATTGATATTACATACATTTTGCAAAGCTTACATGACTTCTCCGATTTTTTTTTTTTTTAACACACAACGAACATAAATCCCCGTACTGACATAACAAAAACGAGACCAAATAAGTAAAATTACATAAAAATTAAAAATAAAATAAAAAAAAGGGGGGGGGGGGATGAGGGGGTTGGACGGCATTGAGAGCCTAAAATGCAACAGCACTTTACTCAATTGTTCTGTAAATTTTAGTCCCATGACATGATGGGTCAGTCACATCAAGATATGCATTATAAAGGCAGGAGGTATTTATTTAAAATATATTTAAAATGCATATAGTATATAGATTTTTATGTATTTTGTTCTTCTTCCCTTTTTAGAGAACAGTTGTAACTGCTCTTCTTACTGCATCAGATCTGGTTAGTATTTCATCAGTCAAATTAATGCCTCTCATCATTATCAAAATCAATACAAAATTTACGATGTAATTTGTGTTTTTGTTTTCAGATGCGTACTACACGTTTTCCATTTCACTACAAGATCCAACAATGAACTCTTCATCTCTTTCATCTCTGGTAACCTCCTTTTTTACACCTTGTTTATTAATTACTGTTGCTACACACTCTTGTTGTATAAAATGATCATATTTACCTACATTTACAGATTTCAATCCTGGCACAACCACCTAACTGCTCCATCACTACAACGTATGTTTTGCTTTTTGATTTGTAGCAATACTTTTTCTGTAAATTTTATTTTCAGTTCGCAAAGATAAAATTATCTATTTGTTCATTTATAACAATAAAAATCAAAAACAGAAAAACAGTCATGCTAACTGACAACTGAAATTATGTTTTTAATGTTTTGTTGCAGTGTTACATGTCAATTATTGGCCACGATTGCATCTGAGTACAGGGTAAGAAGAAGCTAAAGTTGAATAATACTACCACAACAAGTCAAGTTCTGAATTTCTCCTGACTAAATTTCATAAGCATCATTAAAGTGTTAGATTGTGCTAAATTTATCAGGTATAATTTTAAGAAATGAAAATATAACAATAAACAAATATCACAAGATAATAAATATTTAAAAGTATCCAACAATGCAAAATTAAGAGATCACATGTGTAATTTACGTTTTTTGCATGTTTATTAATATCGCCATTGTACAATTTCAGAGTGCCAGAGTGGACTGTGAAATGACAAAGTAAGTCCATTTGATGTACCTTCATTTTATAGCAGGACTAGTCACCTGCCCACACTGCAAAATGTAGTTGATTTGATGACACTTCTATAAATGTGTTGATTGGCCTGTAAATCACCTAACTTCTAAATTTCGGTCTCTCAGCAAAGCAGATGAGGTGAAGGCCCCTACACAAAATAAAATATAGATTAATTACACATAGACTGATGATTTCAAGCCTTTACTTTAGAAAAAATATTATATTTAGGATTAGAATATTACATCACAAAAAAATAAAAAAAAGTCAATACAAAAGTGTGGGTATTATACAAGTTATGTTTAATACCTGCCTGAAGTTTGTTTTGTTTTTCCAGCTGACACTTATCTCACAAATGAACCTCATCTGAACATATATTCTAATTTATTGCAGTAATCTGTGTAAAAGAGGGCTCCAGCAAAACACTGGGTGCATATACTGCACAGTACGCGAAAATATTCAACAAAAAGTCAACATTTGTACAAATGAGTTGAATTACTGAAGTAACTTAGCTTTTCATTGACATACTAATTTTCTTAGAGTCACCTGTATGCCCATATGTTGGAAACCTTTTAAAAACTATTCTACTCTTTTCTTTTTATTGAAGGCTGAGTTGCAGAGTGATATTAGGTTTTGCACGGGAAGTCTCCATTTGTTCAGTGGCAGAAGCTGTTTTAAATGTTTTTCTACTTGAAGAAAAGATCCAGTATGACGGGCAAGTGAGACGAGCAGGTAAGTATCTCAATCTATTCACTAAAATTTGATTCAGGTTTAAAGTAACAGGAACGCTGTGTATTTAATGTAGCTTTTGCTTTGTGTTGCAGCAATTTGTGGAAGCGCAGAAATTAATGCCAACTCACTCAACTTCCAGTTCAGTTATAATGATAGTGAGATAAGCCCACATGACTTTTGTCTCGAAATAAAGGGATCTAACCTCACATGGTTCGTATGATCTCACTTTAGGCTATAAGTAAAGTTTTACAAAATTACCAACTCAGTATTACTGTTATCTTTGCATGGTTGTTTCTGAAACATATCCCATGTAAACTGAAATGCTTTCAAATAATACAGTGTTTTACTTCTTTTTCATTGCAGCCAAACTGGAGAAAATATTGTTGTACATTTGAAAGAACAATGTGTTGTACCTACCACAACTAGCCCAAATGTGACAATTAGTCCCAACATGACTAGCCTAAATACAACAGCTAGCCCAAATGTGACTAGCCTAAATACAACAGCTAGCCCAAATGAGACACTTAGCCTAAATACAACAGCTAGCCCAAATGAGACACTTAGCCTAAATACAACAGCTAGCCCAAATGAGACACTTAGCCTAAATACAACAGCTAGCCCAAATGTGACTAGCCTAAATACAACAGCTAGCCCAAATGAGACACTTAGCCTAAATACAACAGCTAGCCCAAATGAGACACTTAGCCTAAATACAACAGCTAGCCCAAATGAGACACTTAGCCTAAATACAACAGCTAGCCCAAATGAGACACTTAGCCTAAATACAACAGCTAGCCCAAATGTGACTAGCCTAAATACAACAGCTAGCCCAAATGAGACACTTAGCCTAAATACAACAGCTAGCCCAAATGAGACATTTAGCCTAAATACGACAGCTAGCCCAAATGAGACATTTAGCCTAAATACAACAGCTAGCCCAAACGTAACTAGCCTAAATACAACAGCTAGCCCAAACGTAACTAGCCTAAATACAACAGCTAGCCCAAACGTAACTAGCCTAAATGCCACAATTCCTATAAACTCTACATTTGACCCAAATGTGACAGTCATTACGAATGTGACAATAGTGAGTTCAACATTACAACCAAACAATAACACATTGACTCCAACAACAACCCCAAAAACACAACAGAACACAACATGGGCCCCATCAGTGTCCACAACTGCTGCTGGAGGAAAACCGTCATCAAACACAACTAGAAGCACAACAAGTGGATTTGTTTCTGTGACCACCTTAGTGAGTTCTACAGGAAATGGAACAGGTTTGTTGCCACATCATTTTTTCCAGCTCATGTTGTAGTATTAGCTTTTATTTTAACTTGCATTTAGGCTTTGACTCGACCAGTCTAAATATGTAAACTTCCACATGAACAACTTCAGAGTGGTTGTTGTTTTGTTCTTTTGGTCCTTTTCAAAATTTATTTTCATTTCTGATAAATGTCAAAAGATCTTGCTAATAAAAAATGAAAAAAAGTCCCACTGCATAAGGGTGCCACCACCGTATTGCACTGTAGGTGATGGTGTAATGTATAAAATGATTAGAAGTATTTGGTTTTTGCAACATCTAGATTTCTCAGAAAATAGGCTTTCAGCTAATAACTAATTAACATAGCTCTACAGTGCACTTCAGCAGAGCTATGTTTTTCTGAGTTTGCTCCTTTGGTTTCTGGGAAGATAACAGTGATCTTTTTTCAGAACATAACCTCTTTTCTATTTTGTTCACTGCAGCTGAAAGCCAAGCCAAAGACCTTCTTGCACTGACTCAAGACGTGTCAAAACTGACCGCAGCACAGATAGATCAGCTGGTGTCACAGCTAGAGAAGCTTCTGTCAGGCCCGACTGTCAGCAAGGAACTGGGAGACATCTCTGTCAACATTGTCAGCAATCTGTTGGATGCTTCACCTGACAAGCTGTCGAGCTCCTCTGACAGGTTGCTCTCATTTATTCAACTTTTCCCAACACTTTGACATTTAGAAAAATTTCTAATTCTAAGTTTTGATCATATTGAAGAAAAACAAGGACATATGAAAGGTTCAGATGCAAATGAACTCCACTTTGTATTAATGTTGAAATTTGACATACTGCTATATTATTATTATTATTATTATTATTATTATTATTATTATTATTATTATTATTATTATTATTATTATTTGCTAAATGTCAGAATAATATACAATAAATATTTTTGAGAATTTTTATTCATTTCTTCAAAGTCAGAAGTGGATATTCACCACACACAGGATAATAATCTGAACTGACCTAAAACAGGAACATTTAGGCTGATTTACTAGTGTACATAAAAAAGTTTTAATTGTATGCTGAACATATGATCATAACTTTTTAATTTGTAAAATGTTTTTTGCTATTTTTTGTGGTTAAATGTTGTTAGTAGTTAAATAGATTAGTCATTCTGCTTGACACTAACCAGTTCCTTTGTTCCATCAGGATTATTGGGATTGTTGACACGGTGGGGTTGAAGCTGGTGATTGGAGCCACCGCTGAGAACCTGATGTACCCTTCTTTGGCTGTCTCTGTGAAACCAGTAGATGGCGCCAACTTGCAGGAGACTGTTTTTTCCATCTTAGATCCAAATAATGTTCAGGTGAGACTGTGGTCACACAAGTAAAGGCATATTTTTTCCTCAGGGCTTGAAAGTTTGAGAAAAAAAACATAAATAATAACTCAGGTCTAGCACACTTTTGCCAAGCACTGAATTGTATTCTCTTCTGTAAGACTTTTCACACATTTACACTTTTTAGGTTCTGTTGGTAAAATTATAGTACTATTGTATTGTGAAAAATATATTCTTGAGAAAGATCTATTTTCCACCCGGTATATTCCACTATGTGCTGCAGGTTCGGGGGAATCCAAGGTTGAAAAGGAGCGCATTAAAGGACTCCTCCATCCCTCAAGGCTCCATTACTCTTCCTCCCTCCCTCACTCAAAATCTAACCGCTGAGGAACAAAAGCTGGTCTCCAGGCTTCAGTTCAATTTCTACCAGAAGAGCTCAGTCTTTAAGGTCTGTACAGTCATCCTGTGTCATTGATATCAAATAAAATAAAAAATAAATTGATGGCAAATAATAGAAAAAATGTGCAGTAGAATTTTTCCCACAAACTAACGATTTGATGCGTCTCTGCATGAAAACACAGGATGTCTCATTAGAACAACGGAAACTTAACAGTGGGATCTTGGGAGCAAGCGTGGCCAATCTGTCAATCGAAGGATTAAAGGAAAGTGTTGTAATTCGCCTGAGAAACACAGAACCTGTTCCAGTAAGTCTAATTCTAACAAGAGATGCTCAATATTTTTCCCCAGCCTCATTAACAACAAAATTTGAAAAGAGTTCAGGTGGCTATTAGAATAAAAAGCTGCTGAGTACTTTTTTTTTCAGACTTAAGCCAAACAATGCTTATTTGGAAACTGAAACCTTGCTTCTTTTTCCAAACTTCAGGCTAATTTTGTGGCAGTGTGTGTTTTCTGGGACTTTACATTTAACAGTAAGTTAAAAAAATATAAACACACACGCTTAAAAACTGAGATCAGGCTGCATTTTTGAAACTGTTGTGGTTCCTGCAGAAGGTTTAGGTGGCTGGAACTCAGATGGCTGCTTTGTCAAAGAAACCAACGACAATGAGACAGTTTGTGGCTGCAACCATTTAACCAGCTTTGCTATTTTACTGGTAAGCACAATTACCTGTTGCAGATTTCACACCTCTGTGTGTCTAATGACAATAGCAGACATGAATGTCATTCTAATGTCTTCGATTTGATTTCTTTTACTTTAAGGACATCTCCAGAGAGACTGTTACCAGTCGTGTTCAGGCCACCATCCTCACCTTCATCACATATATAGGTTGTGGACTTTCTGCCATCTTCCTGTCCGTAACTCTCCTCACTTACTTGGCATTTGGGTGAGTTGATACATTGTTTTCTTCGTTTAACCCACTACAAGGGCTTGTAAATGTATGTCACAGGGTTCTTAGTTTAGGGTTGAAAGACGCTAAATGCCAATGCATAAGTTTTCAGATTTTTATTTGTGAGAGCAAATCCAATAGTAGTTTTATGTCCAATCTCAGTATATTTCACTGTTGACAGTGGTTGGATTTGAAGAAAATGTGGAAAGGTGAACGAATTTTAGCATGTAAAACAACTTTTAACTGATGTGTCAGTGATTGATGTCTAAATCATTTCACCCCAACAGAAAGCTGCGTAAAGACATCCCATCCAAAATTCTGATCCAGCTTTGCCTGGCTCTTCTGCTGCTCAACCTGGTGTTCCTGGTGGACGCCTGGCTGGCGCTTTATCCCACAGCCGTGGGCCTCTGCATTTCCACGGCCTGGTTCCTTCACTACTTCCTACTGGTTTCCTTCACCTGGATGGGGCTCGAGGGCGTCCACATGTACTACGCACTTGTGAAAGTCTTCAATGACAACATATCCCACTACATGCTGAAGTTCTCGCTGGTGGGCTGGGGAGTCCCAATGATAGTGGTCATCATTGTGATCGCGATTGACAAAAACAACTACGGCCTCATGTCCTATGGAAAGTTTTCAGATGGCACGAGTGATGACTTGTAAGTTCAGTAAGCTGAAAGTGGGTTTACTCACAACTACAATCACTGGAAAATAAAGCATGCCGTTTTCAAGTTTAGCTTTTATGGGTCAGGGCATAATGAAAAGAAATTTTCTGGTCTTTAACAAGTTTTAAAATTAGTCAAATTTAATCTCAGGAGTCCAAAATTACATTATCATCATCAGATTTTAAATCTCAGTTGATGATACACAAATAAGGCCCAAAGCTACATTAAGGAAGAATTGTGTCCTGTCCTCTTTGCAATACTTCTCTAATATATTAAGGTTTAAACCCTTTTTATCCCTGATTAAACTTACATATGAAATCAATAATAACAAATAGCTTATTCACTCTTCCTCCTTGTTGTCTTGCAGCTGCTGGATAAGAAACGACATCGCCTTCTATGTGGCAGTCGTGGCCTATTTCGGTGTGATTTTTATCTTCAACATGATCATGTTTGTTGTGGTCTTAGTCCAGTTGCACCGGATAAAAAAACAGAATCCTCATAACAACAAGCACCGCAGCGCGGCGCAGGACGCACGCAGCATGATCGGGATCACCCTCCTCCTAGGTCTCACATGGGGATTTGCCTTTTTTGCGTGGGGTCCTGTTAATCTGGCATTTATGTACCTCTTTGCCATCTTTAATTCTCTGCAAGGTGAGTTGTTGAACCCTACATCTTTCCTGTATCCTAAAGAGAAAGTTAAACTTTGCTGATCCCCAAAGATTTTTCTTACATTTTGTTTCTAGGATTCTTCATATTTGTGTTCCACTGTGCGGTGAAAGAAACCGTCAGAAGGCAGTGGAGGACCTACCTATGCTGCGGCAACATGAGACTCCCAGAAAACTCAGGTGAGTCTAGATGAAAATGTGCACCTGTATCCAAGACTCACAAGCTACGTAGTTTTCAATGCATTTTTTTAAAGATAAAAAAATAAAACCTTTTTTTTTTATTTTCTTGTATATGGCATTTTCTTTTTTTTCCCTAATTCTTTTAGAGTGGAGTCGCACTACAACACAGAAAACCACAAAGAAGTCTCCACTGACCTCCTTTACATCCTCACAAAGCAGTCGGCCATCTAGATCTACTTTTCTGCCCAGTACGCCATCAGGCCAGATGAACGGCATTGGTAAGAAAGAATTTCTACTTTAACAATGTTATGCCTTCCGTAATAAGTTTTGACTGACCCAACACACCACATGCATTGGCATCCCTTCTAAGGATGTGTAAAATACCTGAAAACAAATATTATTGCTGAATAATCTCACACAGAATTAAATAACTACTAATCTGAGGTCATTCTGTCAGGAAACATCTCAAATTGCACATATAATCAAGTTTATCAATGCTATTGGCAACAATTTTGTTATTGTTTTTGAAACATTGTCCTATGGATAGTCCCTGAGCATGTCTTTGTTTCACCTAATGACCTCTGGAGAAAGGTACCAGACATGCCCAGTGGGTCCAGTACAGTATGCATACTAGTAAAAAATAGGCTTAATTTAATCGTAGCTCCAAGCTTCAAGTGGCAGCAAAGTGATTTCAACATGATCCTTACATGTTGAATATGCATGAATAGGATTCTGCTTGTACTTCAACTTTGAAGAAATAAGTTGCTGGATAAGAGATGAAGTATTGCCTTCTGTCTATCTTTACCATAGTTGTCAATAATTGTGGATAGGTTTAATAATTATTATTTATTTACCAACATATTAGAAATAATGTTGTGGTACATTGCAGGAAATCCACTTGAAGACAGAATAATTACAGCTGACGAAGAACCGAGGACAGATGTGGTTTTCAACGAGATCAACAGCCAGCTCCGGAGTCGACGGGGGTCCTGACCTACTTAGAGCAGCCTGTTAACTGCCTGTATATAATGTAATTTACCAGAAAATATTTATGTATTGTTCATCTCCGTCACATGTATTAGTTGACTGATTTCTAAGAAATTTTAAGTCTAAAGTTGAAATTTTTTATAACTCTAAAGCTATTGTTGTGCTTATTTTTACATAATCTTTATTTAATATACAAACCTATTTATTTAACATTTAACATAACATTTGAATGTGTATCTTAGATTTAATGATCGTACGCACTTTACAGCTGTTGCTTTCAAACAGCAAATTAAAGTTCATATAACAGTACATAGACTACATTTCTTTGCCATACTTATGATTTATGGATTTCCCTTTTCAAATCTAAGAACCGACACTGAGTGGGTTGAGAGACCTCTTTAGTTTAGATAATCCGATAACAGCAAATTTTAAAATCCCACACATATATCCAAAAAGTTCTGTCATATTAATAAACAGCTGAAATATGAATGACCGAAGTTAAATATTTGCCAAAAAAAAAGACAACTGACAAAAAGACAGGTCAATCTGAGTCATGTTGGTCAACTGACTTCACAAGCTTTCTATACTGCTGCTGGTGAAATCACAAACACTGAAAAATGGTGGATAAATCACTCAAATCTCCCTTTACCCACTTGTTAACAAAATAATAGAAAAACATAGTAAATCCTAGAATTGTCTATAAAGTTTAATGTTTCAGACAAGTTTAAGTTTTGTTGGATCGAACTTAAGTCTGTCTGCTGAGAAACCGCACTATGCTTCAGACATTTTGTGTGCCAGAAACATCTGGAGCGCGGTGCCGTCTTCAGGCTAACCTTAACAACCGCAAACACACCAAACGATTTCTCTGTGCATCTTACAATTTCACTGAAAATATCAGAAGAAAACGGAAGCACAACAGAAGCTAAGCGAAGCAGGATAGCATTGTGAAGTTCCTGTCTGCAAAAAAGCTGCAGCCAGGACAGAACGACTTGGCTTTGTTAAGAGGCTTATTATATCCATTTTTTATGTTTATTTCAGCATTTCTTCACATAAGTGTAAGCAGTGAGGCATCCAGTTACAATGCAATGTGTGTTGCAACATATTTACTCGACAGCTCCAAACATTTGATATTTTTTGCTATAAATATGAAACTTAAGGAAAAAAAACAGAAACTATTTCCCCCAAAACTCTTTAATTGTAGATGGTCAAACAGTTTCAGAACAGCATTTGGTGAGTTTGTAATGAATAAATAAATGTCCCAGAGGGTCCATCTAATGTGCTGTGTACTGTATATATATGTAAGCTACATTCACAGTCCTCAGCATGCACCCAATATACTTATCAGGAGAAATCAAAGATGCTAAAAACAGAACATAAAAAACCAGCACAAGCACAACGATGGCAACAATGAGGAGGAATAATTTCCCTTTTAAACACACCTGGACTACAACACTTAGCATTCACTGGGGATGAACCACACTGCCTGGATATAACACTGAAAGAGATGCATCGTATTTCAGTGGCAGAAACAAAAGGAGAAAAAAAACAAACTTAAAAACAACTTACATCAGGCTCACAACTCAAGGTTTAAAATAAGAGTACACGCATATGGTGGGCAAAGTTGCCACATTGTCAGTGTACCAGATCAGTGTTTATAAATTGTAAAAGTTTCTTCAGAAGACATGCAAGTCAGGGTCAAATCTAATAACACAAAAATAGTTGCAGCAAACAGTGATAAAACAATCAAAACCTAAGGAGCAAGAGAAGGATTCGATGGCATTGATAAAAAATATTATTCATGTGCACCTTCAAATAAGATCAGACTGAATTTACCGCAACCTTTGCATGTTCCCTTTCACATTAACCGGCTTAAAATAGGGTGGAGTGTTTCACCATCACAAAACAGAAGTTTGCTGGTTTCGCAATGGATACACTGAGGTCTGCCTATTCCCTCCAAGTTTTACTTCACCGGGATGATCAAGCTTAAGAACAGAGCATTAAGATGAGGTCTCAACCCCAAGCAGCCCAATTCCTTCAGACTCTGACGAAACTCACTGTATTAACTCAAGAAAATAAACATACACAGCAATGATGTTCTCATTCGGTAAATCAGCTTCATAAACCTTAATAGTAAACCTGTTTATATCCAAGAAGAGCCTGAAAGTTGGATGTAATCACAACTCGTCACCTGAGAAGTAGTCTCTCAGCACGTTGGCAGTTATTAACAGATACTTTTAAGATCGATCTATGTTAATGGTTGGTGTAACAAACCTTACGAACACGTCAGTAACTATTTAATAAACATTTTCCAAGCCTTCCGTGTTCATGTCATGTTCAGTCTGACCACACATTCAAGCCTAAGTGAAAAGCAGAAGGGAATTCAAACGTTCACATTCCAGCTGCTTGGAATCTTAGAGAAAACTGGAAGTCTTCACTTCTTCCATGCAGTGTAGAAAACCCATCTGAAAGGATGATTAAGGGCTGCCAACAAAAAGAGTCTTTTCAATATTAAGTGTTTTTATGACATGTTGATCTGCATGTCATCATTTAAACCCATGGTTGGGGGGGGTAAAAATAAAGGATACTGCTCCAGGTAGGAGGGTACGCACACCACCTCTTTTCGGAAATCTACAGGACATGAGAGCCTTCCCAGCTGTTCTTCATATAGACTCAGCGCCTCTTTCAGATTCACGCTGTTACCCTGATGGAGTAAAAATGGAAGAGAAAAAAAAGTTACGATGCACGTATAAAAAAAAAGTTTACTGCATTCTATCTCCATCGGTATCAGCTGATATATTACTCATTTTTCAATTTATCAGTATCGACCCGATAAATAAAACTGGGCCGATATTAGCAACCGATATTTATTTCCATCTTGTTGCCATTTGAATGCAGGAGTTTGGTTATGTTATTTGTTTCGTCATGTGACAGTATTGGTGATAAAGAGGAGGATTGTGGGAGTTTAACTGAAGAGGAGAAACAGTGGCGAATTGTGTGTGGTCTTTTTCAAGCTGTCAAAAAGGTTGTGATCAGTAAAACTTTATATCAGTGCATCCCTACTTTAAAGTATTACTCTTTGAAGTTATACTTCATTTGTAAAATTGCCTGACTATGCTTTGGAAAAAACCCCAGCATGAGGTCAACATACATTGGAACAAATTATCATTTTGGGTTAAGGTCTGAAGGCTCTGTTTGGATTGCATTGTGTTGTTCATATGATTTTAAACAACCCTGAATCATCACACCTTCACCATTATGCTTGAAAGTTGGCTGGTTGGTTTTTGTCAAACATGTTTACTGTGTATTATGGAACATAATATCACTTGTTTTCCAATTGTTATAATCATAACAAACAGAAAAGTCTTTAGACATACATTTTGTAATTTGGAGCAAATTTGCCAGTTTCTCTTAAGGTAGCACATTATCTTTTGACAAAGCTTTCAGACTCTTTGATAAGCTTAACTGCTTCATTGGCAGCTTCACTCTAAACTCTGCAGATACTGCAAAAAACCCAACTGACCTGTGTGAAGTATTTCCCCTTGGGGTGCAGGACGCGCACTGACAGATCTAAGATGAGACGTAGAAATTCCCACATAGAGTCTGCAAAGAGCACACAGTTTCAGAGAAAAGACTAAACACGACTTCTTTATATTATGCATATGTTGCCACAGCTTGTACAATGGATTAATGGATATACAGGAACCTTCTTCTGGTGAAGTAGATATTGGGATTGCAGTGAGGTCATTAATTACATAATCAAATGTTCTTCCTTCCTGGACATACTTCTTCAGCAAGGGGACACAGTCTTCAATCAGAATCTGCAATTCACAACACATGTTGATGACAGTCAAATCTTTGACATTTACTTTTAGGTATTTAACATTCAGAAAACTTTTACTGTAAAGCACCTCGGTCAGCATTTCCTGTTTTTAAACGCAACAACATGCGTACACATAAAAATCAACATTTAACATTGAAAGCATCTTCGGCATATATAAACCAGGTAATGCACAATCATCTGGCTTAATACAAACAGCAATAAATACATTATTGTTAAAAAAAATTCTATTCAAAGTTAGTTACACCCTAGTTATTAAACAATGCTAAATAGAATATTTAAACTAAAAAAGCAAATAATAAAAACATTACTTGTACCAAACTCTATTTTGCATCACAGTTGTGAGATGGCAATGAATTTTCCCCAATAGATCATTATTTTCCCAGCACTCACTTGGTAACAATCGCCCCTCAGCTTGTCCAGGGTATTCCCACAAGTCCTCCTCATGTACATCTTGCATCCATCGATCACCTTCTGGTCAATGTGCATGCCTCGTCAAGGAGGAGTCAGGTTAAGTAAGTAAGTAAGTAAGTAAAGTTTATTTATAAAGCGCTTTTCACAGACATAAAATCACAAAGCGCTGTACAGTAGAAATCAACCTTAAAAACCATACAAAACACAAAAGAATATTAATCCTTGCGATATTTCCATGTTAAGATGTCAACTTACTTTCATTTTGGGTGTTAAAGTCAGAAAAAACAGAATACAATCTCAGAAGGATATCTCCACCATGGTGACCATCTTTGGCTTTTGTTTGACCAGTTCGGCGAGGATGCCTCCATCACCTCCTCCTAATATCAGCACCTCCTTCCCTGCATAATTCTCTCTTCCATTACCTGTGATGGCTTGTGTGTACGCCAAATCACTTTCTGCCAGGTCTGCAATGACAACATAACATTTACACATCAGTTACGTACAATTATTAACAAATAAGATGCAGTTTTGTGCAAAGCTATCCTCAGTGAAGCTGAAGTTACCAATAATAGGCACATTTGTCCACAATGAAAAATACTTTTATTAATGAACAGAAATATAACATAAAGTGTCCATTTGTCCCCTTTGTTGCCTTCTGTTAACATTTTTTAAAAAGTAATCAGATGTCTAAATGAGCTTTCTTGTGTGTACTAGTTTATTATATAAATACTTACTGACATCTCCATCAAGGACTAGGATATTTCCATACTGCCTTGAGTGCAATATCTTTATGTTTTGGTATGCAGAATCTTCTTCATAAACCACTTCATCAATGTCATACTCCACCAGTCTGCCATCAGCTGTGGGCCAGTATCGGTCAACTTTTGCTCCTCGTACCAAGACTGGAAGCCTGGAGGGAAAATGAAAATAATAAGTTACTGCAGGACAGATCCTTGATGAAATAAAGTCTTCAAACATCCAAAATGGAGACACATCATGAGAACCAGGACCCTTACCTTTTAATCCTTGTAATATTTCCATTTAACAGAACTTTTAACTTCTTTTCCAGTGCATTTAAAAGCTGTGGAGGAAATGAAAAAAGAAAGTCTGTGCACAGCTGTTGTTCACATCAAGTCTTGCTTTTTAAACTGTACGCCATGACAAGCTTGAAGTACAGTAATTTAATATTGGAAACGCCACGTTTTTTGTTTTGCTTTTGATCACTTACATTGTCTAGCTGTGCAATGTTGTCATCTTCATGACACTGCAGATCGATGGTGACCAACCCATGGGAGTGCACACGCAGAACAACGAGCCTGGTAAACAAGATTTAATAATGCAAAGTTATAAAACCTTTCATTGTTGAGATGATACTCCACCCATAACATAAAACTACGTCTAACCCCACTTCTATTCCAACAAAGACAACAATTTTTACTTCCAATTCAGGGAACAGTAGCCTGAAGGTTTAAATTCAAACATTCACACTGGACTAACCTTGCTTGCCACTAATGCAATCAGTTTATTTAAGAAAATATTTAAAGTAAATGTAAAACCAAGAATCCTCTCAGTTTACCTTTCAATTTCTGAGCATACCCTCTAAAAGAGGAGGACTCAAACATCACTAAATCCTGTTCAGAGTAAAGGATTTCATTCACAAAGAATACTTTAAATGGTACTTTTCAATTCTGATTCAAACGTTGGTCAAAAACCCAGTAACAAAAACAGATTGAGCATTTAACCTGGGCTGATGTTGGTTCTGAGAAAGAATCAGTTTAAATTTCCACAAAGCTTTCCACAGAGCCAAGTCAGAACCACTTTAAGAAGGAGTTAAACAATTTTTATTGCAAGATTTATTAAGAGCACTTATTTGTTATGAAGTAACTAAAAAAGTGCTGAGCTGAGACAGAAGCAACTGTCAAACACAGCCAATTACTGCACATCATTGGTAAGCTCATTTATCGATATTATTTAACAATAATAGTATTTTTTTTAATCTTAAAAAATGGATATTCAAAGCAACACAATGACTCAATATCTCAGGCAGTCATAATAAATCAGCACAGTAAGTTGCATATCCAAGCAAGACTTCTTACTTTTGGTCACCAGATGGCACCAAAGAATAGCATGTTGAAAATTATGAGGAATAAAACTTAATTCACCTTCACTAGACTTACTGACCTAATTAAACTGTGTAATGCAGATGTTAAAATAAATTGCTGCCAACTTGTTCTTGGTTTAAAATTTGACGGATTAGAAAAGAAAATAAGCTCTGGAACAGAGGTCACATTGACCGAATATTTTTCGTATTTGACTGTTATTTTTTTTTTTTTTAGAAGACGGGAAAATTTGGAGCCCGTCGGTCATTTTGACAGGTTATAATTAACACCCTTGACTGGTGCACATGCACAGACCTTATAGACTTTACGCAAAGAGTTCATCGCAGAAGCAACTAAAATCAATCAATAAAAAAAACCTTGAATATCGTCTCCTCATGGATACTGAATTAAATGTATCTTTCTGACCGGGAGCTGACGGCCTGTTGAAGAGTTATGGACCGGATGCTTTGGAGCGTCTGGTTAGGAAGCGCATTCCAAACCTTTGGTAGAAATGGCGCCTTTAATTCTAGTTCAGAATGCGACA